>NW_012300605.1:0-3499 GCF_000151885.1 Dipodomys ordii | reverse complement strand
CAGCTTGTTCTGTTTCTTCTGCTTCAGGTCCTGCTTCTGCTTCTTCAGCTTCTTCTGTTTCTTGTGCTTCTGCTTCTCCTGCTACTGCTTCTTCTCCTTCTCTTTCTGCTTCTCCTTCTGCTTCTGCTTCTCCTTGTGCTCCTTCTCCTTCTTCTCTTTCTTCTTCTTCTTCTTCTGCTTCTCCTGCTTCTGCTTCTTCTGCTTCTCCTTCCTTTCCTGTGCTTCTGCTTCTCCTTCTTCTGCTTCTCTTTCTGCTTCTGCTTCTTCTGATTCTCCAACTAATCCTTCTTCTTCTCCTTCTGTTTCTGCTTCCCTTTCTGCTTCTTCATCTCCTTCTGCTTCACCTTCTGCTGCTCCTTCTCCTTCTTCTGTTTCTCCCTCTGCTTCTGCTTCTGCTTCTTATGCTTCTTCTTGTTCTTCTGCTTCTGCTTCTCCTGTTTCTGCTTCTCCTGCTTCTGCTTCTTATGCTTCTACTGCTTCTTCTTCTTCTTCTGCTTCTTCTGCTTCTACTTCTCTTTCTGCTTCTGCTTCTCCTGCTTGTTTTTCTGCTTCTTCTGCTGCTTCTCCTTCTGCTGCTTCTTCTACTTCTCCTTCTGCTTCTCTTTTTGCTTCTCTTTCTGCTTCTGCTTCTTCTGTTTCTCCTGCCTGAATTTCTGGTTCTACTTGTTCTGCTGCTTCTCCTTCTGCTTCTGCTTCTACTTCTGCTTCTGTTTCTGCTTCTTCATTTTCGGCTTCTTCCGCTTCTGCTTCTTCTGCTTCTCCTTCCTTTCCTCTGCTTCTGCTTCTCCTTCTCCTTCTTCTGCTTCTCTTTCTGCTTCTGCTTCTTCTGATTCTCCAACTAATCCTTCTTCTTCTCCTTCTGTTTCTGCTTCTCTTTCTGCTTCTCCATCTCCTTCTGCTTCACCTTCTGCTGCTCCTTCTCCTTCTTCTGTTTCTCCCTCTGCTTCTGCTTCTGCTTCTTATGCTTCTTTTTGTTCTTCTGCTTCTGCTTCTCCTGCTTCTGCTTCTTATGCTTCTACTGCTTCTTCTTCTTCATCTGCTTCTCTGCTTCTTCTGCTTCTACTTCTCTTTTGCTTCTGCTTCTCCTGCTTGTTTTTCTGATTCTTCTGCTGCTTTTCCTTCTACTGCTTCTTCTACTTCTCCTTCTGCTTCTCTTTTTGCTTCTCTTTCTGCTTCTGCTTCTTCTGTTTCTCCTGTCTGAATTTCTGTTTCTACTTCTTCTGCTGCTTCTCCTTCTGCTTCTACTTCTGCTTCTGCTTCTTCTCTTTCTCCTGCTTCTCCTTCTGCATCTCCTTCTGCTTGTGCTTGTCCTTATGCTTCTTCTTCTGCTTCTCCTTCTCCTTCTTTTGCTTCTCCTTTTGCTTCTGCTTCTTCTGCTTTTCCTTCTTCTCCTTCTGCTTCTACTTCTTCTGCTTATCCTTCTGCATCTTCTTCTGCTTCTCCTTCTCCTTCTTCTGCTTCTCCTTCTGATTCTCCTTCTGCTTCTTCTTCTTCTGCTTTACCTGCTTCTCTTTTTGCTTCTCCTTCTGTTTCTCCTTCTCCTCCTTGTTCTTCTGCTTTTCCTTCTGCTTCTCGTTCTTCTTCTTCTAAAACTGCTACTGCTTCTACTTCTTCTGTTTCTTCTGCTTCTCCTTCTGCTTCAGGTTCTGCTTCTGCTTCTCCTGCTTCTGCTTCTTCTGCTTCCCCTCCTTCTCTTTCTGCTTCTCCTTCTGTTTCTGCTTCTCCTTCTGCTTCTGCTTCTTGTCCTTCTCCTGTTTCTTCTGCTTCTGCTTCTACTGTTTCTGCTTCTCCTGCTTCTCCTTCTGCTGCTCTTTCTACTTCTCCTGCTGCTTTTCCTTCTCCTGCTCCTCCTTCTGCTTCTCTTTCTGCTTCTCCTTCTGTTTCTCCTTCTCCTTCTCGTTATTCTGCTTTTCCTTCTGCTTCTACTCCTGCTTCTGCATCTTCTGCTTCTTCTGCTACTGCCTCTGCTTCTTCTGTTTCTTCTGCTTCGCCTTCTGCATCTCCTTCTGCTTTTGCTTCTCTTTCTGCTTCTTCTTCTCCTTCTGCTTCTCCAGATTCTGCTTCTTCTGCTCCTCCTGCTTCTCCTTCTGCTTCAGGTTCTGCTTCTGCTTCTTCGACTTCTTCTGCTTCTGCTTCTCCTGCTTCTCTTTTTGCTTTTCCTTCTGTTTCTGTTTCTCCTTCTGCTTCTGCTTCTTTTCCTTCTTCTGTTTCTTCTGCTTCTGCTTCTCCTGCTTCTGATTCTCCTGCTTCTCGTTCTGCTTCTCTTTCTGCTTCTCTTTCTGCTTCTCCTTCTCCTTCTTCTGCTTCTCCTTCTGCTTCTGCTTCTCCTTCTGCTTTTGCTTCAAGTTCTCCTTCTGCTTCTCATTCTGCTTCTGCGTATTCTGTTTCTTCTGCTTCTCCTGCTTCTGCTTCTCCTACTTCTCGTGCTGCTTTTCCTTCTGCGTCTCTTTCTGCTTCTGCTTATCCTTTTGCTTCTCCTACTCCTAATCTTTCTCTCTCGCCTTCTCCGACTTCTTCTTCTTCTGCTTCTCTTGCTGCTTCTGCTTCTGCTTATTCTACTATTACTGTTTCTTCTGCTTCTGCTTCAGATTGTGCTTCTTCTGTTTCTCCCTCTGCTTCAGATTCTGCTTATGCTTCTTCGGCTTCTCCTGTTTCTTCTGCTTCTGCTTCTCCTGCTTCTTCTGCTTCTCCTGCTTCTCTTTCTGCTTCTCCTTCTGCTTCTGCTTCTCCTTCTGCTTCTGCTTCTGCTCTTCTCCTTCTTCTGTTCCTTTTGCTTCTGTTTCTTATGCTTCTTCTTCTGTTTCTTCTGATTCTACTTCTGCTTCTCCTTCTTCTCCTCTTTCTGCTTCTACTTCTGCTTCTTCTGATTTTCCTGCTTCTCCTTCTTGTTCTGCTTCTGTTTCTGCTTCTCTTTCTGCTTCTGCTACTCCTTCTGCTGCTCCTTCTCCTTCTCCTTCTTCTGCTTCTCCCACTGCTTCTGCTTCTGCTTCTTTTGCTTATTCTTTTTCTTCTGCTTCTGCTTCTCCTGCTTCTGCTTCTTCTGCTTCTCCTTATTCTTCTCCTTATTCTTCTCCTTATGCTTCCTCTTCTTCTTCTTCTTCTTCTTCTTCTTCTTCTTCTTCTTCTTCTTCTTCTTCTTCTTCTTCTTCTTCTTCTTCTTCTTCTTCTTCTTCTTGTTCTTCTTCTTCTTCTTCTTCATCTCTTTCAACTGATTCTGCTTTTCCTTCATCTACTGCTTCTACTGCTTCTCTTTCTGCTTCTCATTCTGCTTCTGCTTCTAATTCTGCTTCTCCTATTGCTTATGATGCACTTCCTTCTCCTTCTCCATCTCCTACATCTGCATCTCATTCTGCATACACTTCTACAGCATCTCCTGCTTCTCCTTCTGAACTTCTTCTGAATCTTCTTCTTCTTCTGCTTCTTCTAATGCTACTGCTATATCCTTCTATAGATTCTCCCTTCTTCTGATATATTCTTCTGATTTTCCTTCTTCTTTTCC
>NW_012300604.1:0-3499 GCF_000151885.1 Dipodomys ordii | reverse complement strand
ACAGTGTGGTACAAATCTGTCGACACAAGGGGACACATTGGGGCCACAGCGGGACACAGTGGGACACAGCGAGGACAAATCGTGAGACACAGCGGGGGACAGAGCGGGAGACAGCGGGGGACACAGCGAGGACACAGCAGGACACAGCGGGACACAGCAGGGAACACGGCGAGGACACAGCGGGACCCAGCAGGACACAGCGTCGATACAGCGGGGATACAGTGTTACACAGTGTGGTACAAATCTGTGGACACAAGGGGACACAGTGGGGGCACAGCGGGACAGAGCGGGACACAGTGGGACACAACGAGGACAAATCGTGAGACACAGCGGGGGACAGAGCGGGAGACAGCGGGGGACACAGCGAGGACACAGCAGTACACAGCGGGACACAGCAGGGACAGTGCGGGACACAGCGGGACACAGCAGGACACAGCGGGGGACACAGCGGGACACAGCGGAGGACCCAGCGAGGACACAGCGGGACACAGCGGGGGAAATAGCGGGACACAGCGGTAGACAAAGGGGGACAGAGCGGGGGACACAGCGGGATACAGCGGTGGACAGAGCGGTACACAGCGGTGGACACAGCGAGGACACAGCGGGACCCAGCGGGACACAGCGTCGATACAGCGGGGACAGAGTGGGCCACAGCGGGACACAGCAGGAACAAAGCAGTAGACACAGCAGGACACAGCAGGGGACACAGCGGGACACAGCCGGGGACACAGGGAGGACAGAGCAGGACACAGCGGGGACACAGCGGGGACTCAGCGGGGTCAGCGGGGGACACAGCGGGGGACACAGCGGGGGACAAAGCGGGACACCACGGGACACAGCGGAACACAGCGGGGACAAGGAGGAGACAGAGCAGGACACAGCGAGGACACAGCGGGACAAAGCAGGGTAAACAGCAGGGGACACAGCGGGACACAGCGGGACACAGTGGAGGACACAGCGTGGCACAGCGGGGGACACAGCGAGGACACAGCGGGATACAGCGGGGGACACAGCGAGGACACAGCGGGGGATACACCGGGGGACACAGCGGAACACAGCAGGGAACACAGCGAGGACACAGCGGGACCCAGCAGGAAACAGCGTCGATACAGCGGGGATACAGCGTTACACAGTGTGGTTCACATCTGTGGACACAAGGGGACACAGTGTGGGCACAGCGGGACACAGCGGGACACAGTGGGACAAAGCAAGGACAAATCGTGAGACACAGAGAGGGACAGAGCTCGAGACAGCGGGGGACACAGCTAGGACACAGCAGGGCACAGCGGGACACAGCAGGGACAGAGCGGGACACAGCGGGACACAGCGGGACACAGCGGGGGGCACAGCGGGACCCAGCGGGGAACCCAGCGAGGACACAGCAGGAAAAAGCGGGGGACACAGCGGTGACAATGCTGGACACAACGGAGTACATAGCAGGACCCAGCGGGACACAGCATCGATACAGCAGGGACACAGCATTATACAGTATGGTACACAGCTGTGGACACAACGGGACACAGTGGGGGCACAGCGGGACACAGCGGAACACAGTGGGACACAGCAGGGCAAAGCGTGAGACACAGTGGGGGACAGAGAGTGAGACAGCGGGGGACACAGCGAGGACACAGCGGGACACAGCGGGGGAAACAGCGGAACACAGCGAGGACACAGCGGGACGCAGCGGGGGAAACAGCGGGACATAGCGGTGGACACAGGGGGACAGAGCGGGGGACAGAGCGGGACACAGCGGGGGAAACAGCGGGACACAGCGGTGGACACAGCGGGACACAGCGGGGACACAGCGGGACACAGCGGTGGACACAGCGGGACACAGCGGTGGACACAGCGAGGACACAGCGGGACCCAGCGGGACACAGCGTCGATACAGCGGGGACAGAGTGGGCCACAGCGGGGTACACAGCTGGGGACACAACAGGGCACATCGGGGGACACAGCAAGGACTCAGCGGAACACAGCGTGGGACACAGTGAGGACACAGGGGGACACAGCGGGACACAGCGGGACACAGCAGGAACACAGCAGTAGACACAGCGGGACACAGCAGGGGACACAGCGGGACACAGCGGGGGACACAGGGAGGACAGAGCGCGACACAGCGGGGACACAGCGGGGACTCAGCGGGGGACACAGCGGGGGACAAAGCGGGACACCACGGGACACAGCGGGAAACAGCAGTGACCCTGCGGGGACACAGCGGGGGACACAGCGGGGGACACAGCAAGGACACAGCGGGACACAGCAGGGGACACAGCGAGGACACAGCGGGGGACACAGCGGGGGACACTGCGAGACACAGCGCAGAACACAGTGGGACACATCGGGGACAAAGCGTGAGACACAGCGGGGACAGAGCGGGAGACAGCGGGGGACACAGCGAGGACACAGTGGGACACAGCGGGACACAGCGTCGATACAGCGGGTTCACAGTGGGCCACAGCGGGGTACACAGCTGGGGACACAACGGGGCACATCAGGGGACACAGCCAGGACTCAGCGGAACACATCGTGGGACACAGTGAGGACACAGGTGGACACAGCGGGACACAGAGGGACACAGCAGGAACAAAGCAGTAGACACAGCGGGACACAGCAGGGGACACAGCGGGACACAGCGGGGGACACAGGGAGGACAGAGCGGGCCAAGGCGGGGACACAGCGGGAACTCAGCGGGGGACACAGCGGGGGACAAAGCGGGACACCACGGGACACAGCGGGACACAGCGGGGACAACGGGGAGACAGAGCGGGACACAGCGAGGACACAGCGGGACACAGCGGGGGACACAGCAGGACACAGCGCGGGACACAGCGAGGACACAGCGGGACACAGCGGGGGACACAGCGAGGACACAGCGGGGGACACTGCGGGACACAGCAGGGAACACAGCGAGGACACAGCGAGACCCAGCGGGACACAGCGTCGATACAGTGGGGATACAGCGTTACACAGTGTGGTACACATCTGTGGACACAAGGGGCCACAGTGGGGGCACAGCGAGACACAGCGGGACACAGTGGGACAAAGCAAGGACAAATCGTGAGACACAGCGGGGGACAGAGCAGGAGACAGCGGGGGACACAGCGAGGACACAGCAGGGCACAGCGGGACACAGCAGGGACTGAGCAGGACACAGCGGGACACAGCGGGGGACACAGCGGGACACAGCGGGGGACGCAGCGAGGACTCAGCGGGACAAAGCAGGGGACACAGCGGTGAAACAGCTGGACACAACGGAGTACATAGCGGGACACATCACGCACATCTCGGGACACATCTGGACACATCTGGATACTCCAGTGACAGAGTTGTACATTCTGGGATTTAGTGGGTCTTATGTTTTGACCCAGCGGGACACAGCGGGGGACCCATTGAGGACACAGCGGGATTCAGCTCGGGACACAGCGAGGTCACAGCCGGGGACACAGCCGTGGACACAGCGGGACACAGCGAGGAACAGCGTAGATTCAGCGGGGAT
>NW_012300603.1:0-3500 GCF_000151885.1 Dipodomys ordii | reverse complement strand
CCTTCATTTCTCCTTCTTGTGCTTCTTATTCTGCTTCTGCTTCTCCTGTTTCTGCTTCTTCTGTTTCTCCTTCTGCTTCTCTTTCTGCTTCTAATTATGCTTCTGCTACTCCTACTCCTACTCCTTCTCTTTCTCCTTCTTCTTCTGCTTCTCGTTCTGCTTCTGCTACTGCTTCTTCTGCTTGTTCTATTTCTTCTGCTTCTTCTTTTCCAGCTTCTGCTGCTTCTGCTTCCCCTTCTGCTTCAGGTTCTCCTTCTGCTTCTTGGGATTCTTCTGTTTCTTCTGCTTCTGCTTCTCCTGCTACTGCTTCTTCTGCTTCTCTTTCTGCTTCTCCTTCTGCTTCTGCTTCACCTTCTGCTCCTTCTCCTTCTTCTGTTTCTTCTTCTGCTGCTGCTTCTCCCGCTATCACTTCTTCTGCTTCTCCTGCTTGTCCTTCTGCTTCTGCTTCTCCTTCTCCTTCTTCTGCTTCTCTTTCTGCTTCTGCTTCTGCTTCTTCTGATTCTCCAACTTCTCCTTCTCCTCCTCCCTCTGTTTCTGCTTCTCTTTCTCCTTCTGCATCTCCTTCTGCTTCACATTCTGCTGCTCCTTCTCCTCCTTCTGTTTCTCCCTCTACTTCGGCTTCTGCATCTTATGCTTCTTTATTTCTTCTGCTTCTGCTTCTCCTGCTTCTGCTTCTTATACTTCTACTGCTTCTTCTTCTGCTTCTGCTTATTCTGATTATTCTGCTTCTACTTCTCTTTCTGCTTCTACTTCTCCTGCTTGTTTTTCTGATTCTTCTACTGCTTCTCCTTCTGCTTCTTCTTCTACTTCTCTTTCTGCTTCTCTTTTTGCTTCTCTTTCTGCTTCTGCTTCTGCTTCTTCTGTTTCTCCTGCCTGAATTTCTGGTTCTACTTGTTCTGCTGCTTCTCCTTCTGCTTCTGCTTCTCCTTCTGCTTCAGTTTCTGCTTCTTCTACTTCTTCTCTTTCAGCTTCTCCTGCATCTGCATCCTGTGCTTCTCCTGCTTCTCTTTCTCCTTCTCATTCCGCTTCTGCTTGTCCTTCTGCTTCTCCTTCTGCTTCTGCTTCTGCTTCAATTTCTCCTTCTGCTTCTCATTCTGCTTCTGCGTCTTCTGTTTCTTCTGCTTCTCCTGCTTCTGCTTCTCCTGTTTCTCCTAATTCTCGTGCTTCTTCTCCTTCTGCGTCTCTTTCTGCTTCTGATTATCCTTTTGCTTCTCCTACTGCTAATCCTTCTCTTTCGAATTCTCCCTCTTCTTCTTCTGCTTCTCCTGCTGCTTTTGCTTCTGCTTATTCTACTATTTCTGTTTCTGCTGATTCTGCTTCAGATTGTGCTTCTTCCATTTCTCCTTCTGCTTCAGATTGTGCTTCTGCTTCTTAGGCTTTTCCTGTTTCTTCTGCTTCTGCTTCTCCTGCTTCTCCTGCTTCTCTTTCTGCTTCTCCTTTTGCTTCTGCTTTTCTTTCTGCTTCTGCTTCTGCTCTTCTCCTTCTTCTGTTTGTTTTGCTTCTTCTTCTTCTTCTTCTGTTTCTTCTCATTCTACTTCTGCATCTCCTTCTTCTCCTTCTCTTTCTCCTTTTCCTTCTGCTTCTTCTGCTCCTCCTGCTTCTCCTTCTGCATCTTCTTCTGCTTGTGCTTCTCCTTCTGCTGCTTCTTCTGCTTCTGCTTCTCCTTCTGCTTCTTCTGCTTCTCCTTTTGCTTCTGCTTCTGTTTCTCCTTCTCCTTCTCGTTCTCCTGCTTTTCTTTCTGCTTCTCCTTCTGCTTCTGCTGCAACTGCTTCTGCTTCTGCTTCTTCTGTTTCTTCTGCTTCTCCTTCTGCTTTTGATTCTCTTTCTGCTTCTGCTTCTCCTTCAGCTTGTCATTCTGCTTCTCCAGATTCTGCTTCTTCTGCTTCTCCTGCTTCTCCTTCTGCTTCAGGTTCTGCTTCTGATTCTTCGGATTCTTATGCTTCTGCTTCTCCTGCTTCTGCTTCTTCTGCTTCCCCTCCTTCTCTTTCTGCTTCTCCTTCTGTTTCTGCTTCTCCTTCTGCTTCTGCTTCTTGTCCTTCTCCTGTTTCTTCTGCTTCTGCTTCTCCTGCTTCTGCTTCTTCTGCTTTTCCTGCTTCTCTTTCTGCTTCTCCTTCTGCTCCTGCTTCTCCTTCGCCTTCTGCTCCTTCTCCTTCTTCTGTTTCTTCTTCTTCTGCTTCTCCCGCTTCTGCTTCTTCTGCTTCTCCTGCTTCTCCTTCTGCTTCTCTTCGTCGGCTTCTCTTCCTACTTCTGCTTCTGCTTCTTCTGCTTCTGCCTCTTCTCTTTAGTTCTTCTCCTTCTGCTTCTGCTTCTTCTCCTTCTCCTGCTTCTCATTCTGCATCTCCTTCTGCTTGTGCTTTTCCTTCTGCTTCTTCTTCTGCTTCTGAAACTCCGTCTCCTTCTTCTGCTTCTCCGTCTGCTTCTGCTTCTTCTGCTTTTCCTGATTCTCTTTCTGCTTCTCCTTCTGCTTCTCCTTCTGTTTCTCCTTCTCGTTCTTCTGCTATTTCTTGTGCTTCTTTTTCTGCTTCTACATCTTCAGCTTCTTCTGCTACTGCTTGTGTTTCTTCTGTTTCTTCTGCTTCTCCTTCTGATTTTGCTTCTCTTTCTGCTTCTGCTTCTCCTTCTGCTTCTGCAGATTCTGCTTCTTCTGCTTCTTCTTCTGCTTCAGGTTCTGCTTCTGCTTCTTCGGATTCTTATGCTTCTGCTTCTCCTGCTTCTGCTTCTTCTGCTTCCCCTCCTTCTCTTTCTGCTTCTCCTTCTGTTTCTGCTTCTCCTTCTGCTTATGCTTCTTCTCCTTCTTCTGTTTCTTCTGCTTCTGCTTCTCCTGCTTCTGCTTCTCCTGCTTCTGCTTCTCCTGCTTCTCGTTCTGCTTCTCTTTCTGCTTTGCTTCTCCTTCTGCTTCTGCTTCAATTTCTCCTTCTGCTTCTCATTCTGCTTCTGCATCTTCTGTTTCTTCTGCTTCTCCTGCTTCTGCTTCTCCTGCTTCTCCTACTTCTCGTGCTGCTTTTTCTTCTGCGTCTCTTTCTGCTTCTGCTTATCCTTTTGCTTCTCCT
Organism: Dipodomys ordii; assembly: GCF_000151885.1. Taxonomy (NCBI): domain Eukaryota; kingdom Metazoa; phylum Chordata; class Mammalia; order Rodentia; family Heteromyidae; genus Dipodomys; species Dipodomys ordii. Next base: position 450 of record NW_012300603.1, on the reverse strand, counting down.
ACTCCTAATCCTTCTCTCTCGCCTTCTCCGTCTTCTTCTTCTGCTTCTCCTGTTGCTTCTGCTTCTGCTTATTCTACTATTTCTGTTTCTTCTGCTTCTGCTTCAGATTGTGCTTCTTCTGTTTCTCCTTCTGCTTCAGATTCTGCTTCTGCTTCTTCGGCTTCTCCTGTTTCTTCTGCTTCTGCTTCTCCTGCTTCTTCTGGTTCTCCTGCTTCTCTATCTGCTTCTCCTTCTGCTTCTGCTTCTCCTTCTGCTTCTGCTTCTGCTCTTCTCCTTCTTCTGTTTCTTTTGCTTCTGTTTCTTCTTCTTCTTCTGTTTCTTCTGATTCTACTTCTGCTTCTTCTGATTCTCCTGCTTCTCCATTTGTTGTCCTTCTGTTTCTGCTTCTCTTTCTGCTTCTGCTTCTCCTTCTGCTGCTCCTTCTCCTTCTGCTTCTGCTTCTCCCAGTGA
>NW_012300602.1:0-3500 GCF_000151885.1 Dipodomys ordii | reverse complement strand
TCACCTCTGCTTCTCCTTCAGCTTGTCATTCTGCTTCTCCATATTCTGCTTCTTCTGCTTCTCCTGCTTCTCCTTCTGCTTCAGGTTCTGCTTCTGCTTTTTCGGATTCTTATCCTTCTGCTTCTCCTGCTTCTGCTTCTTCTGCTTCCCCTCCTTCTCTTTCTGCTTCTCCTTCTGTTTCTGCTTCTCCTTCTGTTTCTGCTTCTGCTTCTTGTCCTTCTCCTGTTTCTTCTACTTCTGCTTCTCCTGCTTCTGCTTTTTCTGCTTTTCCTGCTTCTCTTTCTGCTTCTCCTTCTGCTTCTGCTTCTCCTTCGGCTTCTGCTCCTTCTCCTCCTTCTGTTTCTTCTTCTGCTTCTCCCGCTTCTGCTTCTTCTGCTTCTCCTGCTTCTCGTTCTGCTTCTCTTCGTCGGCTTCTGTTTCTACTTCTGCTTCTGCTTCTTCTCTTTAGTACTTCTCCTTCTGCTTCTGCTTCTTCTGCCTCTCCTGCTTCTCCTTCTGCATCTCCTTCTGCTTGTGCTTTTCCTTGTGCTTCTTCTTCTGTTTCTGCTTCTCCTTCTCCTTCTTCTACTTGTCCGTCTGCTTCTGCTTCTTCTGCTTTTCCTGATTCTCTTTCTGCTTCTCCTTCGGTTTCTCCTTCTGTTTCTCCTTCTCCTTCTCGTTCTTCTGCTATTTCTTGTGCTTCTTTTTCTGCTTCTACATATTCAGCTTCTTCTGCTACTGCTTCCGTTTGTTCTGTTTCTTCTGCTTCTCCTTCTGCTTCTCCTTCAGCTTTTGCTTCTCTTTCTGCTTTTGCTTCTCCTTCTGCTTCTCCAGATTCTGCTTCTTCTGCTTCTCCTGCTTCTCCTTCTGCTTCAGGTTCTGCTTCTGCTTTTTCGGATTCTTATGCTTCTGCTTCTCGTGCTTATGCTTCTTCTTCTTCCCCTCCTTCTCTTTCTGCTTCTTCTTCTGTTTCTGCTTCTCCTTCTGCTTCTGCTTCTTCTCCTTCTTCTGTTTCTTCTGCTTCTGCTTCTCCTGCTTCTGCTTCTCCTGTTTCTCCTGCTTCTGCTTCTCCTGTTTCTCGTCCTGCTTCTCTTTCTGCTTTTCTTTCTGCTTCTCCTTCTCCTTCTTCTGCTTCTGCTTCTGCTTCTGCTTCAATTTCTCCTTCTGCTTCTCATTCTGCTTCTGCGTCTTCTGTTTCTTCTGCTTCTCCTGCTTCTGCTTCTCCTGCTTCTCCTACTTCTCGTGCTGCTTCTCCTTCTGCGTCTCTTTCTGCTTCTGCTTATCCTTTTGCTTCTCCTACTCCTAATCCTTTCTCTCGCCTTCTCCGTCTTCTTCTTCTGCTTTTCCTGCTGCTTCTGCTTCTGCTTATTCTACTATTTCTGTTTCATCTGCTTCTGCTTGAGATTGTGCTTCTTCTGTTTCTCCTTCAGATTCTGGTTCTGCTTCTTTGGCTTCTCCTGTTTCTTCTGCTTCGGCTTCTTCTGCTTCTTCTGCTTCTCCTGATTCTCTTTCTCCTTCTGCTTCTGCTTCTCCTTCTGCTTCTGCTTCTGCTCTTCTCCGTCTTCTGTTTCTTTTGCTTCTGTTTCTTCTGCTTCTTCTTCTGTTTCTTCTGATTCTACTTCTGCTTCTCCTTCTTCTCTTCTTTCTGCTTCTACTTCAGCTTCTTCTGATTCTCCTGCTTCTCCTTCTTGTTCTCCTTCTGTTTCTGCTTCTCTTTCTGCTTCTGCTTCTCCTTCTGCTGCTCCTTCTCCTTCTCCTTCTTCTGCTTCTCCCACTTCTTCTGCTTCTGCTTCTTTTGCTTATTCTTTTTCTTCTGCTTCTGATACTCCTGCTTCTGCTTCTTCTGCTTCTACTGCTTCTTCTTCTTCTTCTTCTTCTTCTTCTTCTTCTTCTTCTTCTTCTTCTTCTTCTTCTTCTTCTTCTTCTTCTTCTTCTTCTTCTTCTTCTTCTTCTTCTTCTTATTCTTCTTCTTCTTCTTCTTCTTCTGCTTCTCCTGCTTCTGCTTCTTCTGCTTCTCCTTCCTTTCCTCTGCTTCTGCTTCTCCTTCTTCTGCTTCTCTTTCTGCTTCTGCTTCTTCTGATTCTCCAACTAATCCTTCTTCTTCTCCTTCTGTTTCTACTTCTCTTTCTGCTCCTCCATCTCCTTCTGCTTCACCTTCTGCTGCTCCTTCTCCTTCTTCTGTTTCTCCCTCTGCTTCTGCTTCTTCTTCTTATGCTTCTTCTTGTTCTTCTGCTTCTGCTTCTCCTGCTTCTGCTTCTTATGCTTCTACTGCTTCTTCTTCTGCTTCTTCTTCTTCTGCTTCTTCTGCTTCTACTTCTCTTTCTGCTTCTGCTTCTCCTGCTTGTTTTTCTGCTTCTTCTGCTGCTTCTCCTTCTGCTGCTTCTTCTACTTCTCCTTCTGCTTCTCTTTTTGCTTCTCTTTCTGCTTCTGCTTCTTCTGTTTCTCCTGCCTGAATTTCTGGTTCTACTTCTTCTGCTGCTTCTCCTTCTACTTATGCTTCTGTTTCTGCTTCTTCTCTTTCGGCTTTTCCTGCTTCTGCTTCTTGTGCTTCTCCTGCTTCTCTTTCTTCTTCTCATTCCGCTTCTGCTTCTCCTTCTGCTTCTGCTTCTCCTCCTTCTCCTTCTCCTACTTCTGCTGCTCCTTCATCTCCTGCTTCTTCTGCTTCTCCTGCTTCTCCTTCTGCATCTCCTTCTGCTTGTGCTTGTCCTTATGCTTTTTCTTCTGCTTCTGCTTCTCCATCTTTTGCTTCTCCATTTGCTTCTCCTTTTGCTTCTGCTTCTTCTGCTTTTCCTGCTTCTCCTTCTGCTTCTGCTTCTCCTGCTTCTCCTTCTGCATCTTCTTCTGCTTCTGCTTCTCCTTCTCCTTCTTCTGCTTCTCCTTCTGATTCTCCTTCTTTTTTTTTTTTAGTTTTTTTTTTAATTTAATTTTATTTTATTTGTGAACAAACTGTACAGAGGGGTTACAATTGCATGGGCAGGATAATGCGTACATTTCTTACCAAGCATTGCAGCCTCCTCCTTTGTTTACCCTTCCCATCCCTTCCCAGCCTCCCCCCTCCCCCCCATCCCAATCCTTCTCCTTCCCCCCTCCCCCCCAACCCGTTCCCCTCCCCTCCCCCCCCTGCACTGACGTTGTAAAGCTCGTTTTGGACATGACAACTTGTACTTCTCATTGTTGCATTCACATCCACCTGTATCCTTAAACAACTGGTTTTTCCCCATCTCCTCCACAAGTTATACTGACATCAAATATACTGATATCACGGGTTATACTGTGGGGGAGGGACATTCTAGCAACTAAAAGATCTTCTTAAAAATGCCTTAAACACACATGTATGAACGAAAAAACTTACAAGCCTAGCTAAAGGTTATTTTTCTGGACATCACATTATCTGAACCTTTTCCGTTTGAATCCTACGTAATACTAAAATTGGCAATAAGGATAAACTAGGGAACATATGTTCTCTTGGACCAGGCTTACTTCATTAATATAATTTTTTCCAAGTTATTCCATTTCCTAAC
>NW_012300601.1:0-3500 GCF_000151885.1 Dipodomys ordii | reverse complement strand
CACCTCGCTGTATCCCCCGCTGTGTCCCGCTGTGTCCTCGCTGTGTCCCCAGCTGTGTCCTGCTGTGTCCCGCTGTGTACCCCGCTGTGACCCGCTATGTTCCCGCAGTGTCCCCGCTGTGTCCCGCTGGGTCCCGCTGTGCCCTCCCTGTGTTCCCCGCTGTGTCCCGCTGTGTCCCTCACTGTGTCCCGCTGTGTCTTCTGCTGTGTCCATCTGTGTCACCGCTGTGTTCTGCTGTGGCCCCTCTCTTTCAACGCTGTCCCCCGCTGTGTCCTCGCTGTTTCCAGCTGTGTCCCGCTGTGTCCCCCGTTTGTCCTGCTGTGTCCCCGCAGTGTCCCCGCTGTGTCCCGCTGTGTCACACTGTGTCCCGTGGTGTCCCACTTTGTCCCCCGCTGTGTCCCCCACTGAGTCCCCTCTGTGTTGCCGCTGTGTCCCGCTGTGTCCACGCTGTGTCCACCGCTGTCTCCCGCTTTGTCCCCCGCTGTGTTTCGCTGTGTCCCCCTGTGTCCTCGCTGTGTCCCCCACTGTGTCCCGCTGTGTCCTCGCTGTGTCCCCAGCTGTGTCCTGCCGTGTCCCGCTGTGTACCCCGCTGTGACGTGTCCCGCTGTGTCCCGCTGTGTCCTCGCTGTGTCCCCCGCTGTGTCCCGCTGTGTCCCCCACTTTGTCCCGCTGTGTCCCCGCAGTGTCCCCGCTGTGTCCCGCTGTGTCACACTGTGTCCCATGGTGTCCCGCTTTGTCCCCCGCTGTGTCCCGCTATGTCCCCCGCTTTGTCCCGCTGTGTCCCCGCTATGTCTCACAGTGTCCCGCTGTGTCCTCGCTGTGTCCCCCGCTGTCTCCCACTTTTTCCCCCGCTGTGTCCCGCTCTATTCCGCTCTGTCCTGGCTGTGTCCCCCACTGTGTCCCCGCTGTGTCCCCGCTGTGTCACAAGCTGTGTCCCTCTGTGTCCCGCTGTGTACCCCATTGTGTCCCGCTATGTTCCCGCAGTGCCCCCGCTTTGTCCTGCTGTGTCCCGCTGTGTACTCCTTTGTGTCCAATTGTGTCACCGCTGTGTCCCGCTGTGTCCCCTCTCTGTCTCCGCTGTCCCCTGTTGTGTCCCCCGCTGTGTCCCGCTGTGTCACACTGTGTCCCGTGGTGTCCTGCTTTGTCCCACGCTTGTCCCCCGCTCAGTCCCCTCTGGGTCACCGCTGTGTCCCGCTGTGTCCTCGCTGTGTCCCCCGCTGTATCCCGCTGTGTCCCCGCTATGTCCCAAGCTGTGTCCCTCTGTGTCCCGCTGTGTACCCCGCTGTGTCCCGCTATGTTCCCGCAGTGTCCCTGCTGTGTCCCGCTGCGTCCCGCTGTGTCCCGCTGTGTCCTCGCTGTGTCCCCCGCTGTGTCCCGTTGTGTCCCCCGCTGTATCGACGCTGTGTCCCGCTTGGTCCCGCTGTATCCTCGCTGTGTTCCCCGTAGTGTCCCGCTGTTTACTCCTCTGTGTCCCCGCTGTGTCGCGCTGTGTCCCGCTGTGTACAGCTGTGTCCCCCGCTGAGTCCCGCTGTGTCCCCGTTGTGTCCCAATGTGTCCTCGCTGTGTCCCGCGTTGGGTCCCGCTGTGTCCCCCCTGTGTCCCCCGCTTTGTCCCGCTGTGTCCGGCTGTGTCCCCCGCTGTGTCCCCCGCTGTGTCCCCCGTAGTGTCAACGCTGTGTCCTGCTGTGTCTTCGCTGTGTCCCGCTGTGTCCTCGCTGTGTCCCGCTGTGTCTCGCTGTGCCCCCACTGTGGCCCGTTGTGTTCACAGCTGTGTACCACGCTGTGTAACGCTGTGTCCCCGCTGTATCTACGCTGTGTACCGCTGGGTCCCGCTGTGTCCTCGCTGTGTTCCCCGCTGTGTCCCGCTGTGTCCCCCACTGTGTCCCCCGCTGTGTCCCTATGTGTCCCACGCTTTGTCCCCCTGTGTCCCCGCAGTTTCCCCGCTGTGTCCCGCTGTTTCACACTGTGTTCTGTGGTGTCCCGATTTGTCCCCCGCTGTGTCCCCTGGTGAGTCGCCGCTGTGTCCCCGCTTTGTCCCGCTGAGTCCTCCATGTGTCTCCCTCTGTGTCCCGCTGTGTCCCCCGCTGTGTCCCGCTGTGTCCACTGCTGGGACCCGGCTGTGTCCCGCTGTGTCCCGCTGTGTCCTCACTGTGTCCCACTCTGTATTCCGCTGTGTCCTCGCTTTGTCCCCCACTGTGTCCCGCTGTGTCCCCCGCTGTGCCCTGCAGTGTCGCGCTCTGTCCCGCTCTGTCCTCGCTGTGTCACGCTGTGTCCCGCTGTGTCCCCCACTGTTTCCCTTGCTGTGTCCGGCTGTGTCCCCCACTGTGTCCCGCTCTGTCCCCCTCTGTGTCCCGCTGTGTCCCCCGCTGTGTCCCACTGAGTCCCCGCAGTGTCACTGCTGTTTCCTGCTGTGTCCCACTGTTTTCCGTGGTGTCCCTCTTTGTCTCCCGCTGTGTCCCCCGCTGTGTCCCGCTGTGTCCGACTGTGTCCTGCTCTGTCCCCACTGTGTCCCGCTGTGTCCCGCTGTGTCCCCCACTGTGTCCCCCGCTGTGTCCCTATGTGTCCCACGCTTTGTCCCCCTGTGTCCCCGCAGTTTCCCCGCTGTGTCCCGCTGTTTCCCACTGTGTTCTGTGGTGTCCCGCTGTGTCCCCCGCTGTGTCCTTGCTGTGTCCCCGCTGTGTCCCGCTGTGTCCCGCAGTGTCCCCAGCTGTGTCCCGCTGTGTCACCGCTGTGTCCTGCTGTGTCCTCGCTGTGTCCCCCGCTGTGTCCCGCTTTGTCCTTGCTGTGTACCCCGCTGTGTTCCTCTGTGTCCCCGGCTGTGCCCCGCTGTGTCCCCTTCTGTGTCCCCACTGTGTCACGCTGTGTTTCGCTGTGTCCGGCTGTGTCCTCGCTCTGTCTCATTCAGTGTCCAGCTGTGTCTTCCCTGTGTCCCCCGCTGTGTCCCGCTGAGTCCCCTGCTGTGTCCCGCTGTGTCACGCTCTGTCCCATCTGTGTCCCTCTGTGTCCAGCTCTGTCCCTGTTGTGTGTCCGCTGTGCCCCGCTGTGTACCCTTCTGTGGCCAGCTGTGTCCCCTCTGTGTCCCGCTGTGTCCCTTCTCTGTCCCCCGCTGTCCACCGCTGTGTCCCCCGGCTGTGTCCCGCAGTGTCCCCGCTGTGTCCCGCTGTGTCCTACTGTGTCCGTTGGTGTCCCGCTTTTTCCCCTCTATGTTCCCTGCTGAGTCCCCTCTGTGTCCCCGCTGTGTCCAGCTGTGTCCTCGCTGTGTCCTCCGCTGTCTCCCACTTTGTCCCACGCTGTGTCTTACTGTGTCCCACTGTGTCCCTGCTGTGTCCCCCGCTGTAACCCTGCTGTGTCCCCCGCTGTGTCCGCTGTGTCCCGCTGAGTTCCGCTGTGTCCCCCGCTGTGTCCTGCTGGTTCCTGTTTGTCCTGCTGTGTTCGGTTGTGTCCCCCGTTGTGTCCCTAGGTCCCGCTGTGTCCCCCGCTGTGAACCACTGAGACCCCACA
>NW_012300600.1:0-3500 GCF_000151885.1 Dipodomys ordii | reverse complement strand
AAAGCAGAAGAACAAGAAGGAGAAGGAGAAACAGAAGGAAAAGCAGAAGGAGAAGCAGAAAGAGAAGCAGGTAAAGCAGAAGAAGAAGCAGAAGGAGAATCAGAAGGAGAAGGAGAAGCAGAAGAAGGAGAAGGAGAAAGAGAAGGATTAGGAGTAGGAGGAGCAGAAGGAGAATCAGAAACAGAAAGAGAAGCAGAAGGAGAAGCAGAAGGAGAAACAGAAGAAGCAGAAGTAGGAGAAGCAGAAGCAGAAGCAGAATGAGAAGCACAAGAAGGAGAAACTGAAGGAGAAGGAGAATGAGACGGAGAAGCAGAAGGAGAAGTAGGAGAAGCAGAAGAAGGAGAAGCAGGAGAAGCAGAAGCAGAAGAAACAGAAGAAGGAGAAGAGCAGAAGCAGTAGGAGAAACAGAAGCAGAAGGAGAAGCAGAAGAAGCAGAAGCTGAAGCAGAAGAAACTGAAAAAGCAGAAAAAGAAGAAGAAGCAGAAGAAGAACAAGCAGGAAAATCATAAGAAGAAGAAGGAGAAGGAGAAAGAGAAGGATTAGGAGTAGGAGAAAAAGACGGATAAGCAGAAGCAGAAAGAGAAGGAGAAGGAGAAGGAGAAGCAGGAGAAGCAGAAGAAGCAGAAGCAGGAGAAGCAGAAGCAGAATGAAAAGCAGAAGAAGGAGAAATTGAAATAGAAGAAGATGCAGAAGGAGAAGCAGAAGCAGAAGGAGAAGCAGAAGAAGGAGAAGGAGAAGCAGAAGGATAAGAATAAAGAGAAACAGAAGGAGAAGCAGGAGAAGCATAAGCAGAAGAAATCGAAGAAGGAGAAGAAACAGAAGCAGAAAGAGAAGCAGAAACAGAAGGAGAAGCAGAAATAGAAGCAGAAGAAGCAGAAGAAACAGAAGCAGAATCTGAAGCGGAAGGAGAAGCAGAAGAAGCAGAATCTGGAGAAGAAGAAGGAGAAACAGAAGGAGAAGCAGAAGCAGAAAGAGAAGAAAAAGCAGAAGGAGAAGCAGAAGAAACAGAAGAAGCAGATGCAGTAGCAGAAGAAGCTGAAGATGCAGAAGCAGATAGAGAAGCAGAAGGAATAGCAGAAGAACGAGAAGGAGAAGGAGAAACAGAAGGAGAAGAAGAAGGAGAAGCAGAAGGAGAATCAGGAAAGGCAGAAGAAGCAGAATCAGACGGAGAAGCAGAAGAAGGAGAAGGAGAAGCAGAAGCAGAAGAAGAAGCAGACGGAAAAGCACAAGCAGAAGGATATGCAGAAGGAGAAGCAGGAGAAGCAGAAGAAGCAGAAGCAGAAGGAGAGAAGAAGTAGAAGAAGCAGAATCCGAAGAAGCAGAAGCAGAAGTAGAAAGAGAAGCCGACGAAGAGAAGCAGAACGAGAAGCAGGAGAAGCAGAAGAAGCAGAAGTGGGAGAAGCAGAAGAAGAAGAAACAGAAGAAGGAGAAGGAGCAGAAGCAGAAGGAGAAGGAAAAGCAGAAGGAGAAGCAGAAAGAGAAGCAGGAAAAGCAGAAGAAGCAGAAGCAGGAGAAGCAGAAACAGAAGGAGAAGCAGAAAGAGGAGGGGAAGCAGAAGAAGCAGAAGAAGCAGAAGCAGGAGAAGCAGAAGCATAAGAATCCGAAGAAGCAGAAGCAGAACCTGAAGCAAAAGCGGAAGCAGGAGAAGCAGAAGAAGCAGAATCTGGAGAAGCTGAATGAGAAGCTGAAGGAGAAGCAGAAGCTGAAAGAGAATCAAAAGCAGAAGGAGACGCAGAAGAAACAGAAGAAGCAGTAGCAGTTGCAGCAGAAGCAGAAGGAGAAGCAGAAACAGAAGGAGAAGCAGGAAGAGAAGGAGGGAAAGCAGAAGAAGCAGAAGCAGGAGAAGCAGAAGCATTAGAATGTGAAGAAGCAGAAGGAGAACCTGAAGCAGAAGGAGAAGCAGGAGAAGCAGAAGAAGCAGAATCTGAAGAAGCAGAATAAGAAGCAGAACGAGAAGCAGAAGCAGAAAGAGAATCAAAAGCAGAAGGAGAAGCAGAAGAAACAGAAGAAGTAGAAGCAGAAGCAGTTGTAGCAGAAGCAGAAGGAAAAGCAGAAGAACAAGAAGGAGAAGGAGAAACAGAAGGAGAAACAGAAGGAGAAGCAGAAAGAGAAGCAGGTAAAGCAGAAGAAGAAGAAGCAAAAGGAGAATCAGAAGGAGAAGCAGAAGAAGATGCAGAATGAGAAGCAGGAGAAGCAGAAGAAGCAGAAGCAGGAGGAGAAGCAGGAAAAGCAGAAGAAGCAGAAGCAAAAGGAGAAGCAAAAGAAGGAGAAGGAGAAGCAGAAGCATAAGGACAAGCACAAGCAGAAGGAGATGCAGAAGGAGAAGCAGGAGAAGCAGAAGAAGCAGAAGCTGAAGGAGAAGCAGAAGGAGAAGCAGCAGAAGAAGTAGAACCTGAAATTCAGGCAGGAGAAACAGAAGAAGCAGAAGCAGAAGCAGAAGGAGAAGCAAAAAGAGAAGCACAAGGAGTAGTGAAAGAAGCAGCAGAAGGAGAAGCAGCAGAAGAAGCAGAAAAACAAGCAGGAGAAGCAGAAGCAGAAAGAGAATTAGAAGCTGAAGAAGCAGAACCAGAAGAAGAAGCAGTAGAAGCATAAGAAGCAGAAGCAGGAGAAGCAGAAGCAGAAGAAAAAGAAGAAGCATAAGAAGCAGAAATAGAAGCAGAGGGAGAAACAGAAGAAGGAGAAGGAGCAGCAGAAGGTGAAGCAGAAGGAGATGCAGAAGCAGAAAGAGAAGCAGAAACAGAAGGAGAAGTTGGAGAATCAGAAGAAGCAGAAGCAGAAAGAAAAGCAAAAGAGGGAGAAGGAGAAGCAGAAGCAGAAGGACAATCAGGAGAAGCAGAAGAAGCAGAAGCGGGAGAAGCAGAAGAAGAAGAAGAAGAAACAGAAAAAGGAGAAGAAGCAGAAGGAGAAGCAGAAGCAGAAGGAGAAGCAGAAATAGAAAGAGAGGCAGAAGAAGCAGTTGCAGGAGAAGCAGAAGGAGAAGAAACAGAAGAAGCTGAAGAAGCACAAGGAGAACCTGAAGCAGAAGGAGAAGCAGAAGCATCAGAGGCTGGAAAAGCAGAAGCAGAAGATACAGAACAAGCAGAAGAAGCAGAAGCAAAAGGTGAAGCAAAAGAAGGAGAAGGAGAAGCAGAGGCAGAAGAGGAAGCATAAGGACAAGCACAAGCAGAAGGAGATGCAGAAGGAGAAGCAGGAGAAGCAGAAGAAGCAGAAGCTGAAAGAGAAGCAGAAGTAGGAGAAGGAGAAGGAGAAGGAGGAGAATTTTTAGTAGAAGGATAATTAGAAGCTTAATGAGTAGCCCTAAGAGAAGCAGGAGGAGGACAAGAATCAGATGCATGAGAAGCCTATAGAGAAGAATCAGTAATCAGATGCTTAAGGAGAAACCGAGGCGGAGGAAGAACTAGCAGATAAAGTAGAATCTAGAAATTCTCGCTGGAGAGAAAGAAGATGCTTATGCTGTAGGGAGAAGCAATTAGATATGCAGAGGGAGAAGTAGAACAGGC
>NW_012300599.1:0-3500 GCF_000151885.1 Dipodomys ordii | reverse complement strand
AGCAGACGGAGAAACAGAAGAAGGAGAAGGAGAAGCAGAAGCAGCAGAAGAAGCACAAGGAAAATCACAAGCAGAAGGAGATGCAGAAGGAGAAGCAGGAGAAGCAGAAGAAGCAGAAGCAGAAGGGGAAGAACTAAAGAGAAGAAGCAGAAGCAGAAGTAGAAAGAGAAGCCGACGAAGAGAAGCAAAACGAGAAGCAGGAGAAGCAGAAGAAGCAGAAGCGGGAGAAGCAGAAGAAGAAGAAACAGAAGAAGGAGAAGGAGCAGAAGCCGAAGGAGAAGCAGAAGCAGAAGGAGAAGCAGAAAGAGAAGCAGGAAAAGCAGAAAAAACAGAAGCAGGAGAAACAGAAGCAGAAGAAACAGGAGAAGGACAAGAAGCAGAAGCAGAAGGAGAAGCAGAAACAGAAGGAGAAGCAGAAAGAGAAGGAGGGGAAGCAGAAGAAGCAGAAGCAGGAGAAGCAGAAGCATAAGAATCCGAAGAAGCAGAAGCAGAACCTGAAGCAGAAGGAGAAGCAGGAGAAGCAGAATCTGGAGAAGCCGAATGACAAGCTGAAGGAGAAGCAGAAGCAGAAAGGGAATCAAAAGCAGAAGGAGAAGCAGAAGAAACAGAAGAAGCAGAAGCAGTAGCAGTTGCAGCAGAAGGAGAAGCAGAAGGAAATGCAGGAGAACAAGAAGGAGAAAGGGAAACAGAAGCAGAAGGAGAAGGAGAATCAGAAGGAGAAGCAAAAGAAGCAAAAGGAGAAGCAGAAGGAGAAACAGAAGCAGAAGAAACAGCACAAGGAGAAGCAGAAGCAGAAGAAGATGCATAAGGAGAAGCAGGAGAAGCAGAAGAAGCAGAAGGAGAAGTAGAAGTAGGAGAAGGAGAAGGAAGAGTCGCAGAAGCAATAGGAGAAGAAGAAGAAGCAGAAGCAGAATGAGAAGAAGAAAGAGAAGGACTAGAAGCAGAAGAAGCCGGAAAAGAAGAAACAGAATAAAGACAAGAAGAAGAACAAGAAGAAGAAGAAGAAGAAGAAGAAGAAGAAGAAGAAGAAGAAGAAGAAGAAGAAGAAGAAGAAGAAGAAGAAGAAGATGAACAAGAAGAAGAAGAAGAAGAAGAAGAAGAAGAAGAAGAAGAAGAAGAAGAAGAAGAAGAAGAAGAAGAAGAAGAAGGAGAAGGAGAAGGAGAAGGAGAAGCATAAGGAGAAGAAGTAGAAGCTGAAGAAGCAGAAGCAGGAGAAGCAGAAGCAGAAGATAAGGATAAGCATAAGAAGCAGAATCAGAGGGAGAAGCAGAAGAAGGACAAGTAGCATCAGAAGGAGAAGCAGAAGGAGAATCAGAAGGAGAAGCAGAAGAAGGAGAAGCAGAAGCAGAAGAAGAAGAAGAAGCAGAAGAAGATGCAGAAGGAGAAGCAGGAGAAGCAGAAGAAGAAGCAGGAGAAGCAGAAGTAGGAGAAGGAGAAGGAGAAGGAAGGGCAGCAGAATCAATATGAGAAGCAGAAGGAGAAGGAGAAGCAGAAAGAGAAGCAGAAAGAGAAGCAGTAGAAGCAGAAGAAGCATGAAAAGCAGAAGCAGAAGAAAGAGAAGAAGAAGACGAAGAAGAAGAACAAGAAGAAGAAGAAGAAGAAGAAGAAGAAGAAGAAGAAGAAGAAGAAGAAGAAGAAGAAGAAGAAGAAGAAGAAGAAGAAGCATAAGGAGAAGCATAAGGAGAAGCAGTAGAAGCAGAAGAAGCAGAAGCAGGAGAAGCAGAAGCAGAAGAAAAAGAATAAGCAAAAGAAGCAGAAGCAGAAGCAGTGGGAGAAGCAGAAGAATGAGAAGGAGAAGGAGCAGCCGAAGGAGAAGCAGAAGCAGAAAGAGAAGCAGAAACAGAAGGAGAACAAGAAGGAGAAGCAGGAGAATCAGAAGAAGCAGAAAGAGAAGGAGAAGAAGGAGAAGCAGAAGTAGAATCAGAAAAAAACAGAAGAAGAAGAAGAAGAAGAAGAAGAAACAGAAGCAAAAGAAACAGAAGAAGGAGAAGAGCAGAAGCAGAAGCAGAAGGAGAAGCAGAAGCAGAAGGAGAAGCAGAAAGAGAAGCAGGAGAACCAGAAGAAGCAGGAGAAGCAGAAGAAACTGGAGAAGCCGAAGAAGCAGAAGCAGAATCTGAAGCAGAAGGAGAAACAGAAGAAGCACAATCTGAAGCAGAAGCAGAAGAAACAGAAATAGTAGAATAAGCAGAAGCAGAAGCACCAGGACAAGCAGAAGAACAAGAAGGAGAAGGCGAAAGAGAAGGATTCGGAGTAGGAGAAGCAAAAGGATAAGCTGAAGCAGAAAGAGACGCAGAAGGAAAAGCAGCACGAGAAGTAGGAGAAGCAGGAGAAGCAGAAGCAAGAGAAGCAGAAGAAACAGAAGACGCAGAAGCAGAATGAGAAGCAGAAGGAGAAATTGAAGCAGAAGGAGAAGCAGAAGAAGGAGAAGTAGAAGCAGAAAGAGAAGCAGAATGAGAAGCATGAGAAGCAGAAGCAGGAGAAGCAGAAGCAGAAGAAACAGAAGAAGGAGAAGAAGCAGAAGCAGAAGGAGAAGCAGAAACAGAAGGCAAAGCAGAAAGAGAAGCAGGAGAAGCAGAAGAAGCAACAGAAGGAGAAGCAGAAGCAGAAGCCGAAGAAGCAGAAGCAGATCCTGAAGCAGAAGGAGAAGCAGAAGAAGCAGAATCTGGAGAAGCAGAAGGAGAAGCAGAAGCAGAAAGAGAAGCAAAAGCAGAAGGAGAAGCAGAAGGAGAATTAGAAGAAACAGAAGAAGCGGACGCAGTAGCAGAAGCAGCAGAAGATGCAGAAGCAGAAGGAGAAGCAGAAGGAAAAGTAGAAGTACGAGAAGGAGAAGGAGAAGGAGACACAGAAGGAGAAGCAGAAAGAGAAGCAGAAGAAGGAGCAGGAGAAGGAAAAGCAGCAGGAGAAGCATAAAGAGCAATAGAAGGAGAAGCAGGAGATGCAGAAACAGGAGAAGCATAAGCAGAAGAAATAGGAGAAGGACAAGAAGCAGAAGCAGAAGGAGAAGCAGAAACAGAAGGAAAAGCAGAAGGAGAAGCAGGAGAAGCAGAAGAAGCAGCAGCAGGAGAAGCAGAAGCAGAAGAAGCCGAAGAAGCAGAAGCAGAACCTGAAGCAGAAGGAGAAGCAGGAGAAGGAGAAGAAGCAGAATCTGGAGAAGCAGAAGGAGAAGCAGAAGCAGAAAGAGAAGCAGACGAAGAGAAGCAAAACGAGAAGCAGGAGAAGCAGAAGAAGAAGAAACAGAAGAAGGAGAAGTAGCAGAAGCAGAAGGAGAAGCAGAAGGAGAAGCAGAAAGAGAAGCAGAAACAGAAGGAGAAGCAGAAAGAGAAGGAGGGGAAGCAGAAGAAGCAGAAGCATAAGAATCCGAAGAAGCAGAAGCAGACCCTGAAGCAGAGAAGTAGAAGAAGCAGTATCTGGAGAAGCAGATGAGAAGCAGACGAGAGCAGAGCAAAAGAGATCAAAAGCAGAGTAGAGCAGAGAAACAAAGAGCAGAAGCAGTAGTCGTT
>NW_012300598.1:0-3501 GCF_000151885.1 Dipodomys ordii | reverse complement strand
ACGAATGTTTTACCTATTTATGCAAATCCAACTCAGTAAGTTTCAACAGTGACTTACTTTTATTTTTAATGCTGGATTACGGAATATGAATTTCAAGAAATTTGAACAGGATGGACACAGAGAGTCTGGGACGAAGGCGCCAGACCCAGCAGGTGAGCGGATTCTACTCAACACCAGCAAAAACCGACAAGGAGTGGATATCATCATCCTGTAGTTCACAGACAAGAGATGACCCAGGAACCAAGAATCGGCGTGAATAGAAGCTTGACATCCTCACTCCTCAGGGAGCAGAGGAGGGAAGGACACTCCTCCCCCTCCCCAGTACCAGAGATCTCCATCTTGTACACCCACAAAGCTCGGCAGAGCTGCTAGCTCAAACTCAGGCCTTGTAATAAAACTAGAGTAATTTAGCAGGTCACAAGAACTTAACGGTATGACCTGCCAGACTCTGCTCCACCCAGGGAAAAGTCACCCAGATCAGGTGTCAGCCCTAGGAGTGGCTTTCTTCACTGGGTAATCAGAGCCAGAGGCTGCCCCTCCCTTTAGCAGCCTCGACAATCAATTGAAATTCAGTAAACAGAAACCCTGAGAATGGTTCCATGCTGGGCTCTGAGTTTCTCACAAACTAGCCCCCTGGAAAAGCTACTGTTTGTTGAAAGGCCTCAACTCAACCCAGAACCTAGCCTCATCACAGCATCTCCCTCATTTGCGATACTCAAAGCAGATCTGCCTCCCATTGAACCAGCCTTGGAGGAGGATTGCAAAATCCTGGGTAAAGCAGAGCATTTTTCTGCCTGTTTGAACAAACTGACTTAAAAACCAACCAAGCCACAGGACCACAAGCAGACCAGAGACTCCAACAAGAGGCTGGGTTACGGACACAAGGAAGATACAGGATTTTTCCAAACTCTCCCAAAAAAATCAAAGTACTTTTCTCTCTCTTTTCTCTCTCTCTCTCTCTCTCTCTCTCTCTTCTCTCTCTCTCTCTCTCTTCTTCTTCTTCTTCTTCTTCTTCTTCTTCTCTTTCTTCTGCTTCTGCTATTCCTGCATCTTCTGTTTCTTCTGCTTCTCATTCTGCTTCTCATTCTGCTTCTACTTCTCCTTCTACTTCTCTTATTGCTTCTGCTGCTCTTCCTTCTCCTTCTACTACTTCTACTTCTCCTTCAGCTTCTGCTTCTTCTGCTTCTCCTGCTTCTCCTTATGCATCTTCTTCTGCTTCTGCTTCTCCTTCTGCTTCTCCTTCTGTTTCTTCTGCTTCTCCTTCTGATTCTCCTTCGGCTTCTGCTTCTGTTTCTCCTTCTCCTTCTCGTGCTTCTGCTTTTCCTTCTGCTTCTCCTTCTGCTTCTGCTGCAACTGCTACTGCTTCTGCTTCTTCTGTTTCTTCTACTTCTCATTCTGCTTTTGATTCTCTTTCTGCTTCTGCTTCTCCTTCAGCTTGTCATTCTGCTTCTCCAGATTCTGCTTCTTCTGCTTCTCCTGCTTCTCCTTCTGCTTCAGGTTCTGCTTCTGCTTCTTCGGATTCTTATGCTTCTGCTTCTCCTGCTTCTGCTTCTTTTGCTTCCCCACCTTCTCTTTCTGCTTCTCCTTCTGTTTCTGCTTCTCCTTCTGCTTCTGCTTTTTGTCCTTCTCCTGTTTCTTCTTCTTCTGCTTCTCCTGTTTCTGCATCTCCTGCTTCTCCTTCTGCTGCTCTTTCTGCTTCTGCTGCTGCTTTTCCTTCTCCTCCTCCTTCTTCTGCTTCTCTTTCTGCTTCTCCTTCTGTTTCTCCTTCTCCTTCTCGTTTTTCTGCTTTTCCTTCTGCTTCTCCTGCTGCTTCTCCAGATTCTGCTTCTTCTGCTTCTACTGCTTCTCCTTCTGCTTCAGGTTCTGCTTCTGCTTCTTCGGCTTCTTCTGCTTCTGCTTCTCCTACTTCTGCTTCTTCTCCTTCTTCTGTTTTTTCTGTTTCTGCATCTCCTGCTTCTGCTTCTCCTGCTTCTCGTTCTGCTTCTTTTTCTGCTTCTCCTTCTCCTTCTTCTGCTTCTCCTTCTGCTTCTGCTTCTGCTTCTCCTTCTGCTTCTGCTTCAATTTCTCCTTGTGATTCTCATTCTGCTTATGCGTCTTCTGTTTCTTCTGCTTCTCCTGCTTCTCCTACTGCTCGTGCTGCTTTTCCTTCTGCGTCTCTTTCTGCTTCTGCTTATCCTTTTGCTTCTCCTAATCCTAATCCTTCTCTTTCGCCTTCTCCTTCTTCTTCTTCTGCTTCTCCTGGTGCTTCTGCTTCTGCTTATTCGACTATTTCTGTTTCTTCTGCTTCTGCTTCAGATTGTGCTTCTTCTGTTTCTCCTTCTGCTTCAGATTCTGCTTCTGCTTCTTCGGCTTCTCCTGTTTCTTCTGCTTCTGCTTCTCCTGCTTCTTCTGCTTCTCCTGCTTCTCTTTCTGCTTCTCCTTCTGCTTCTGCTTCTCCTTCTGCTTCTGCTTCTGCTCTTCTCCTTCTTCTGTTTCTTTTGCTTCTGTTTCTTCTGCTTCTTCTTCTTCTGTTTCTTGTAATTCTACTTCTGCTTCTCCTTCTTCTCCTCTTTCTGCTTCTACTTCTGCTTCTTCTGATTCTCCTGCTTCTCCTTCTTGTTCTCCTTCTGTTTCTGATTCTCTTTCTGCTTCTGCTTCTCCTTCTGCTGCTCCTTCTCCTTCTCCTACTTCTGCTTCTCCCACTGCTTCTGCTTCTTTTGCTTATTCTTTTTCTTCTGCTTCTGCTTCTCCTGCTTCTGCTTCTACTGCTTCTCCTTATGCTTCCCCTTATGCTGCTGCTTCTTCTTCTTCTTCCTCTTCCTCTCCTTCTTTTTCGTCTTCTTCTTCTTCCTTTCTTTCTTCTGCTTCTGCTTTTCCTGCTTCTTCTGCTTCTACTGTTTCTCTTTCTGCTTCTCATTCTGCTTCTGCTTCTCCTTCTGCTTCTCCTCTTGCTTCTGCTGCACTTCCTTCTCCTTCTCCTACTTCTGCTTCTCCTTCTGCTTCTGCTTCTTCTGCTTCTCCTGCTTCTTGTTCTGCATCTTTTTCTGCTTCTGCTTCTCCTTCTGCTGCTTCTTCTGCTTCTGCTACTCCTTCTTATGATTCTCCTTCTGATTCTCCTTCTACTTCTCTTTCTGCTGTTCCTTCTCCTTCTTCTGCTTCTCCCTCTGATTCTTCTTCTCATGAATATTCTTTTTCTCCTGCTTCTGCTTCTTCTGCTTCTACTTCTTCTCCTTATGCTTCTCCTTCTCCTTCTCCTTCTCCTTCTCCTTCTTCTTCTTCTTCTTCTTCTTCTTCTTCTTCTTCTTCTTCTTCTTCTTCTTCTTCTTCTTCTTCTTCTTCTTCTTCTCTTTCTTCTGCTTCTTCTTTTCCTGCTACTTCTGCTTCTACTGCTTCTCTTTCTGCTTCTCATTCTGCTTCTGCTTCTCCTTCTGCTAATCCTATTGCTTCTGCGGCTCTTCCTTCTCCTTCTCCTACTATCTACTTCTCCTTCTGCTTATGCTTCTTCTGCTTCTCCTGCTTCTC
>NW_012300597.1:0-3501 GCF_000151885.1 Dipodomys ordii | reverse complement strand
CAGCGTGTTACACAGCTGTGAACACCACGCGACACAGTGGGGACACAGCGGGACACAGCGGGACACAGTGGGACAAAGCAAGGACAAATCGTGAGACACAGCGAGGGACAGAGTGGGAGACAGCGGGGGACACAACGACGACACAGCAGGGCACAGCGGGACACAGCAGGGACAGAGCAGGACACAGCGGGACACAGCGGACACTGCGGGGGACACAGCGGGACACAGCGGGGGAGGCACCGAGGACACAGCGGGACACAGCGGGACAAAGCGGGGGACACAGCGGTGAAACAGCTGGACACAACGGAGTACATAGCGGGACACAGCGCGCACACAGGGGGACACAGCAGGACACAGCGGGACACAGCAGGGACAGAGCGGGACACAGCGGAACACAGTGGGACACAGCGGGGGACACAGCGGGACCCAGCGGGGGACCCAGCGGGACCCAGCGGGGGACCCAGCTAGGACAAAGTGGGACACAGCTGGGGACACAGCGAGGACACAGCGGGGGACACAGCGGGGGACACAGCGGGACACAGCGAGGAACAGCGTAGATACAGCGGGGACACAGCGTTACACAGCGTGGTACACAGCTGTGGACACAACGGGACACAGTGTGGGCACAGTGGGACACAGCGGGACACAGTGGGACACAGCGGGGACAAAGCGTGAGACACAGCGGGGGACAGAGTGGGAGACAGCGGGGGACACAGCGGGGACACAGCGGGGACTCAGCGGGGTCACAGCGGGATACACAGTTGTGGACACAATGGGACACATTGTGGGCACAGCGGGACACAGCGGGACAGAGTGGGACACAGAAGGGATAAAGCGTGAGACACAACGGGGGACAGAGCGGGAGACAGCGGGGGACACAGCGAGGACACAGCGGGACACAGCGGGACACAGCGGGGGACACAGCTAGGACACAGCGGGACACAGCGGGACACAGTGGGGACACAAAGGGGACTCAGCGGGGGAAACAGCGGGGGAAAAAGCGGGACACCATGGGACACAGTGTGACACAGCAGGACACAGAGGGAACACTGCGTCGACACAGCGGGACAAATCGGGGGACATAGCGGGACACAGCGGGACACAGCGGGGGACACAGCGGGGGACAGTGGAGACAAAGAGAGGACACAGCGGGACACATTGGTGACACAGCGGTGACACAGCTGGACACAACGGAGTACACAGCGGGACACAGCGGGCACAAAGCGGGGACAGAGCGGGACACAGCGGGACATAGCGGGGTACACAGCGGGACACAGAGGGGGACACAGTGAGGACACAGTGGGACACAGCGGGGGACACAGCGGGGGACACAGCGGGACACAGCCAGGAACAGCGTAGATACAGCGGGGACACAGCGTTACACAGCGTGGTACACAGCTGTGGACACAACAGGACACAGTGTGCGCACAGCGGGACACAGCGGGACACAGTGGGACACAGCGGGGACAAAGCGTGAGACACAGCGGGGGACAGAGTGGGAGACAGCAGGGGACACAGCGGGGACTCAGCGGGGTCACAGCGGGATACAGCGGGACACAGAGTGACACAGCGGGACACAGCAGAGGACACAGCGGGACACAGCGGAGGACAGAGCGACGACACAACAGGACACAGCGGGGACACAGGGGGACTCAGCAGGGTTACAGCGGGACACAACGGGACACAGCAGGACACAGCGTGACACAGCTGGGACACAGCAGGGACACAGTGGGGGACACAGCGGGACAAAATGGGACACAGCGGGGGACACAGTAGGACAAAGCAGGGGACACAGTGGGGGACAGAGGGGGACACCACGAATAACAGAGCAAGGACACAGCGGGACCCAGCGGGACACAGCCTCGATACAGCGGGATTCACAGCGTTACACAGCGGGTTACACAGCTGGGGACACAAAGGGACACAGTGGTGGACACAGCGGGACACAGCAGGACAGAGTGGGACACAGACGGGATATAGCGTGAGACACAGAGGGGACAGAGCGGGAGACAGCGGGGGACACAGCGAGGACACAGAGGGACACAGCAGGGACACAGCGGGGACTCAGCTGGGGACACAGCGGGGGACAAAGCGGGACACCACTGACACAGCGGGACACAGCGCGAAACAGCGGTGACCCTGCGGGGACATAGCAGGACACAGCGGGACAGAGTGGGGGACACAGCGGGACACAGCGGGGGACAGAGCGTGAGACACAGCGAGACACATCAGAGACAAAGCTATACACAGCGGGGTACATAGAGGGACACAGCGGGGAAACAGCGGGGGACACAGCGGGACACAGCGGGGAACACAGTGAGGACACAGCGGGACACAGCGGGACACAGCGTCGATACAGCGAGGACACAGTGGGAAACAGCGGGGTACACAGCTGGGGACACAACGGGACACAGCGGGGGACACATTGAGGACACAGCAGGACACAGCGGGTGACACAGGGGGGACACAGCGGGACACAGCGGGGGACACAGCGAGTACACATTTGGACACAGCGGGGACACAGCGGGACTCAGCGGGGGACACAGCAGTACACATCGGGACACAGCGGGACACAGCGGGGGACACAGAGGGGTACACAGCGGGACACAGTGAGGACACAGCGGGACCCAGCGGGACATAGCGTCATTACAACGGGGACACAGCGGGACAGAGCGGGGTACACAGCTGGGGACACAACGGGGCACAGCGGGGGACACAGCAAGGACACAGTGGGACACAGCGGGACACAGCGGGGACATTGCGGGAACATAGCGGGGCACAGCGGGACACAGTAGGACACAGCTTGTGACCCAGCGGGGACACAGCGGGACACAGCGGGGGACACAGCTAGGACACAGCGGGACACAGCGGGACACAGTGGGGACACAAAGGGGACTCAGAGGGGAAAACAGCGGGGAAAAAAGCGGAACACCATGGGACACAGTGTGACACAGCAGGACAGAGAGGGAACACTGTGTCGACACAGCAGGACAAAGCGGGGGACACAGCGGGACACAGCGGGACACAGCGGGGGACACAGCGGGGGACAGTGGAGACAAAGAGAGGACACAGCGGGACACAGCGGTGACACAGCTGGACACAACGGAGTACACAGCGGGACACAGCGGGCACAAAGCGGGGACAGAGCGGGACACAGCTGGACACAGCAGGACATAGCGTGGGACACAGCGGGACACAGAGGGGGACACAGTTAGGACACAGTGGGACACAGCGGGGGAAACAGCGAGGACACAGCGGTGACACAGCTGGACACAACGAAGTACACAGCGGGACACAGCGGGCACACAGCGGGGACACAGCGGGACACAGCGGGGAACACAGGGAGGACACAGCATGATCCAGTGGGACACAGCGTCGATAAAGCGGGGACACAGCGGGACACAGTGGGGTACACAGCTGTGGACACAACGGGACACAGTGTGGTCATATTTGACACAGTGGGATACAGTGGGACACAGACGGGATAATGCGTGAGACACA
>NW_012300596.1:0-3501 GCF_000151885.1 Dipodomys ordii | reverse complement strand
GAAGCAGGAGGAGCAGAAGAAGCAGAATCTTAGAAGAAGAGACCCAGATGGAGAAGCAGAAGCAGAAAGAGAGCAAAAGCAGAAGGAGAAGCAGAAAGAGAAGCAGAAGAAACAGAAGAAGCAGAAGCAGAAGCAGTAGCAGAAGAAGCTGAAGACGCAGAAGCAGATAGAGAAGCAGAAGGAATAGCAGAATAACGACAAGGAGAAACAGAAGGAGAAGAAGAATGAGAAGCAGAAGGAGAAGCAGGAAAAACAGAAGAAGCAGAAACAGACAGAGAAGCAGAAGAAGGAGAAGCAGAAGCAGAAGAAGAAGCAGAAGGAAAAGCACAAGCAGAAGGAGATGCAGAAGGAGTAGCAGGAGAAGCAGAAGAAGCAGAAGCAGAAGGAGAAGCAGAAGGAGAAGAAGCAGAATCAGAAGAAGCAGAAGGAGAAGTAGAAAGAGAAGCCGACGAAGAGAAGCAGAACGAGAAGCAGGAGAAGCAGAAGAAGCAGAGCGGGAGAAGCAGAAGAAGAAGAAACAGAAGAAATAGAAGGAGCAGAAGCAGAAGGAGGAGCAGAAGCAGAAGGAGAAGCAGAAAGAGAAGCAGGAAAAGCAGAAGAAGCAGAAGCAGGAGAAGCAGAAGCAGAAGAAACAGGAGAAGGACAAGAAACAGAAGCAGAAGGAGAAGAAGAAACAGAAGGAGAAGCAGAAAGAGAAGGAGGGGAAGCAGAAGAACAGAAGCAGGAGAACCAGAAGCATAAGAATCCGAAGAAGCAGAAGCAGAACCTGAAGCAGAAGGAGAAGCAGGAGAAGCAGAAGAAGCAGAATCTGTAGAAGCAGAATGAGAAGCTGAAGGAGAAGCAGAAGCAGAAAGACAATCAAAAGGAGAAGGAGAAGCGGAAGAAACAGAAGAAGCAGAAGCAGTAGCAGTTGCAGCAGAAGCAGAAGGAGAAGCAAAAGTAAAAGCAGAAGAACGAGAAGGAGAAACAGAAGGAGAAGCAGAAGGAGAAGCAGAAGAAGCAGAAGGAGAAGCAGAAGGAGAAACAGAAGCAGAAGAAGCAGCAGAAGGAGAAGCAGAAGCAGAAGAAGATGCAGAAGGAGAAGCAGGAGAAGCAGAAGAAGCAGAAGCAGAAGTAGAAGGAGATGTAGGAGAAGGAGAAGGAAGAGCCGCAGAAGCAATAGGAAAAGCAGAAGAAGAAGCAGAAGCAGAATGAGAAGCGAAGTAGGAGAAGCAGAAGAAGAAGAAGCAGGAGAAGCAGAAACAGAAGAAGCAGAGGGAGAAGTGCAGAAGCAGAAGGAGAAGCAGAAGGAGAAGCAGAAGAAGCAGAAGCTGAAGCAGAAGAAGAAGAAACAGAAAAAGCAGAAGAAGCAGAAGAAGAAGCAGCAGGAGAAGCAGAAGAAGAAGAAGGAGAAGGAGAAAGAAGGATTAGGAGTAGGAGAAACAGAAGGATAAGCAGAAGCAGAAATAGAAGGAGAATGAGAAGGAGAAGCAGGAGAAGCAGAAGAAGCAGAAGCAGGAGAAGCAGAAGCAGAAGAAACATAGGAAGGAGAAGAAGGAGTAGGAGAAGCAGAAGGAAAAGCAGAAAGAGAAAGAGAAGCAGGAGAAGCAGAAGAAGCAGCAGCAGGAGAAGCAGAAGCAGAAGAAGCAGAAGAAGCAGAACCTGAAGCAGAAGGAGAAGCAGGAGAAGCAGAAGAAGCAGAATCTGGAGAAGCAGAAGGAGAAGCAGAAGCAGAAAGAGAAGCAAAAGCAGAAGGAGAAGCAGAAGGGGAAGCAGAAGAAACAGAAGAAGCAGAGGCAGTAGCAGAAGAAGCAGAAGATGCAGAAGCAGAAGGAGAAGCAGAAGGAAAAGCAGAAGAACGAGAAGGAGAAGGAGTAGGAGAAACAGAAGGAGAAGCAGAAAGAGAAGCAGAAGAAGGAGCAGGAGAAGGAAAAGCAGCAGGAGAAGCAGAAAGAGCAGCAGAAGGAGAATCAGAACCAGAAGCAGAAGCAGAAGTAGAAGCAGAAGAAGGAGAAGCAGAAGGAGAAGCATAAAGAGAAACAGAAGGAGAAGCAGGAGAAGCAGAAGCAGGAGAAGCAGAATCAAAAGAAATAGAAGAAGGATAAGAAGCAGAAGCAGAAAGAGAAGCAGAAACAGAAGGAGAAGCAGAAATAGAAGCAGAAGAAGCTGAAGAAGCAGAAGCAGAACCTCAAGCAGAAGGAGAAGCAGGAGAAGCAGAAGAAGCAGAATCTGGAGAAGAAGGAGAAGCAGAAGGAGAAGCAGAAGCAGAAAGAGAAGCAAAAGCAGGAGAAGCAGAAAGAGAAGCAGAAGAAACGAAGAAGCAGAAGCAGAAGCAGTAGCAGAAGAAGCTGAACATGCAGAAGCAGATAGAGAAGCAGCAAGAATAGCAGAGTATCGAGACGAGAAACAGAAGGAGAAGAAGAATGAGAAGCAGAAGGAGAAGCAGGAAAAACAGAAGAAGCAGAAACAGACGGAGAAGCAGAAGAAGGAGAAGCAGAAGCAGAAGAAGAAGCAGAAGGAAAAGCACAAGCAGAAGGAGATGCAGAAGGAGTAGCAGGAGAAGCAGAAGAAGCAGAAGCAGAAGGCGAAGAAGAAGGAGAAGAAGCAGAAGGAGAAGTAGAAAGAGAAGCCGACGAAGAGAAGCAGAACGAGAAGCAGGAGAAGCAGAAGAAGCAGAGCGTGAGAAGCAGAAGAAGAAGAAATAGAAGGAGCAGAAGCAGAAGGAGGAGCAGAAGCAGAAGCAGAATCAGAAAGAGAAGCAGGAAAAGCTGAAGAAGCAGAAGCAGGAGAAGCAGAAGCAGAAGAAACAGGAGAAGGACAAGAAAGCAGAAGCAGAAGCAGAAGGAGAAGCAGAAACAGAAGGAGAAGCAGAAAGAGACGGAGGGGAAGCAGGAGAAGCAGAAGCAGGAGAAGCAGAAGTATAAGAATCCGAAGAATCAGAAGCAGAACCTGAAGCAGAAGGAGAAGCAGAAGAAGCAGAATCTGGAGAAGCAGAATGACAAGCTGAAGGAGAAGCAGAAGCAGAAAGAGAATCAAAAGCAGAAGGAGAAGCAGAAGAAACAGAAGAAACAGAAGCAGTAGCAGTTGCAGCAGAAGCAGAAGGAGAAGCAGAAGAAAAAGCAGGAGACCGAGAAGGAAAAGGAGAAACAGAAGCAGAAGCAGAAGGAGAATCAGAAGGAGAAGCAGAAGAAGCAGAAGGAGAAGCAGAAGCAGAAGAAGCAGCAGAAGGAGGAGCAGAAACAGAAGAAGATGCAGAAGGAGAAGCAGGAGGAGCAAAAGAAGCAGAAGCAAAAGGAGAAAGAGAAGGAGAAGCAGAAGTAGAATCAGGAGAAACAGAAGAAGAAGAAGAAGAAGAAGAAGCAAAAAAACAGAAGAAGGAGAAGAGCAGAAGCAGAAGCAGAAAGAAAAGCAGAAGCAAAAGGAGAAGCAGAAAGAGAAGCAGGAGAAGCAGAAGAAGCAGGAGAAGCAGAAGCAGAAGAAACAGGAAAAGCCGAAGAAGAAGAAACAGAATCTGAAGCATGA
>NW_012300595.1:0-3502 GCF_000151885.1 Dipodomys ordii | reverse complement strand
TACACAGCGGGACACAGTGGGACACAGCGGGGGACACTTTTTTTGGTTAACAGCGGGACACAGCGGGGAACACAGCGGGGTACACAACGGGACTCAGCAGGGGAAACAGCGAGGACACAGCAGAACACAGCGTGCGAAACATCGAGGACACAGCGGGACACAGTGAGACACAGAGGGACACAGTGGGGACACAGCAGTAGACACAGCGGGACACAGCGAGGACACAGCGGGGACACAGCGGGGACACAGCGGCACCAATCAGGACACATCGGGGCACACAGCGGGACACAGCGGGACACAGCTTGGGACACAGCGGGAACACAGCAGGACACAGCAGGGGACACAGCGAAGACTCAGCGGGACACAGCGGGACACATCGTGGGACAAAGCAGGAGATCGCAGGGGACACAGCGAGGACACAGCGGGACACTATGGCAACACATAGAGGACTCAGCGGGGGACACAGTGGGGGACAGAGCGGGACACAGCGGGACCCAGCAGGGACAAAGCGTGAGACACAGCAGTGGACAGAGCAGGAGACAGAGGCGGACACAGCGAGGACACAGCGGGACTCAGCGGGGACACAGAGGTCGCTCAGGGGGGCCACAGCGGGGGACAAAGCGGGACACCACGGAACACAGCGGGACACAGCGTGAAACAGCGGTGAACCTGCGGGGACACAGCGGGACACAGCGGGGAACACAGCGGGACACAGCGGGACACAGCGGGGGATACAGCGGGACACAGCGGGGACACAGAGGGGACTCAGCAGGGGACATAACGGGGGACAAATCGGGACACCACAGGACACAGTAGGACACAGCGGGACACAGCAGGGACACTGTGGGGACACAGCGGGAGAAAGCGGGGGACAAAGCGGGGGACCCAGCGGGACCCAGCGGGACACAGCAGGACCCAGCGGGAACATAGTGGGACACAGCAAGGACACAGCGGGACACAGCGGGACACAGCGGGACACTGCGGGGCACAGCGGGGGACACAGCGGGACCCAGCGGGACACAGCGGGGGACACAGCCGGACACAGCAGGGACACAGCGGGGACACAGCGGGACCCAGCAGGACACAGCGGGGGACACAGCGGGACACAGCGGGACACATCCGGGTCCCAGCAGTGGACACAGCGGGACACAGCGGGGGACACAGCGGGACACAGCCGGGGACACATGGAGGACTCAGCGGGACAAAGCGGGGACAAAGCGGCGACTCACCGGGGGACACAGCGGGGGACAAAGCGGGACACCACAGAACACAGTGGGAAACAGCGGGACACAGCGTGGAAACTGCGGGGACACAGGGGGACAAAGCGTGGGACACATAGGGACACAGCCGTGGACACAGTGGGGGACACAGCGGGACACAGCGGGGAACACAGCGAGGACACAGCGGGACCCAGCAGTACACAGCGTCGATACAGCGGGGACACAGCCTTACACAGCGTAGTACACAGCTGTGAACACAACGGGACACAGTGGGGGCACAGCGGGACACAGCGGGACACAGTGGGACACAGCGGGAAGAAAGCTTGAGACACAGAGGGGTACAGAGCGGGAGACAGCGGGGGACACAGCGAGGACACAGCGGGACACAGCGCTGACACTGCGGGGGACAAAGCTGGGGACACAGCGGGGGACACAGCCGGACACAGCGGGACACAGCGGGGGACAAAGGGAGGACACAGCAGGACCCAGCGCGGGACATAGCGAGGACACATTGGGACACAGCGAAGACACAGCGTGACTCAGCGGGGGACACATCAGTACACAGCTGGACACAGCGGGTCAAAGCGAGGGACACAGAGGGGTACATAGCGAGACACAGTGGGGAACACAGCGAGGACACAGCGGGACCCAGCGGGACACAGCAGGGGACACAGCCGGACACAGCAGGGACAGAGCGGGGACCCAGCAGGACCCAGCAGGACACAGCGGGGGACACAGCGGGACACAGCTGGACACAGCGGGGGACACTGCCGGACACAGCAGGGACACAGTAGGACACAGCGTGGGATAAAGCGGGAGACAGCGGAGGACACAGCGAGGACACAGCTGGACACAGCGGGGACACAGAGGGGACTCAGCAGGGGACATAGAGGGGAAAAAGCGGGACACCACGGGACACAGTAGGACACAGCGGGACGCAACGGGGACACTGCGGGACACAGCCGGGGGACACAGCGGTGGACAGCGGGGGACAGAGAAGGGACACAGCGGGACACAGAGGGACATAGCTGGACACAGAAGGGTACACAGCGGGACACAGCGGACACACAGCGGGGACAGAGCTGGACACAGAGGGACACAGAAGGGACAGAGCGTGACACAGGTGGACATTGAGGGAGACAGAGCGAGGACACAGCCGGACACAGCGAAACACAGTGTGACACAGTGGGGACACAGCAGGGGACACAGCGGGACACAGGGGGGGACACAGCGGGACACAGCGGGGTACACAGCAGGGACAAAGCGGGACACAGCGGCGGACACAGCGAGGACACAGCAGGACACAGCGGTGACCAAGCGAGACACAGCTGGGGACACAGCGAGGACACAGCGGGACACAGCGGTGACAAAGCTCGACACAGCTGGGGACACAGCGGGACACAGCGGGACACAGCGTCGATAGAGCGGGGACAGAGCGGGACACAGTGGTGACACAGCGGGACTCAGCGGGGGACACTGCGCGACCCAGCGGGACCCAGCGGGGACACAGCAAGGACAGAGCGAGGGACAAAGCGGGACACAGCGGGACACAGCGGGGGACACAGCGAGGAACACAGCGGGGGACACAGCGGGACACTGTGGGGAACACAGAGAGGACACAGCAGGACCCAGCGGGACACAGCGTCGATACAGCGGGGACACAGCGGGACAAAGCGGGCTCACTGCGGGACACAGTGGGGGACAAAGCGGGACACAGCGGGACACAGCGGGGACGCAGTGGGACACAGCAGGACACAGCGGGACACGGCGGGGGACACAGCGGGACACAGAGCGGGACATAGCGAGGACACAGCGGGACACAGCATTACACAGTGGGGGATACAGCGAGGACACAGTGGGGGACACAGTGGGGGAAACAGTTGGACACAGCGGGGAACACAGCGAGGACACAGCGGCACCCATCGGGACACAGCGTATAAACAGCGGATACACAGCGTTACACTGCATGGTACAAAGTTGTGGACACAACGGGATACAGTGGGGGCACAGCAGGACACAACGGGACGCAGTGGGACACAGCGGGGACAAAGTATGATACACTGCAGGGGACAGAGCTGGAGATTTGGGGAATTTGTGGGGACACAGCAAGGACACAGCGTGACAGAGCGGGACACTGCATGGCACAGCTAGGGATACTGCGGGACTCAGTGGGGGACACAGCGAGGACACAGCGGGACACATCGCTGACACTGCGGGGCATACAGGGGGGGACACAGCCCGGAAAACAGCGGGATACAGCGGGGGGACACATGGGAGGACTC
>NW_012300594.1:0-3502 GCF_000151885.1 Dipodomys ordii | reverse complement strand
AATTGGGACACCACGGGACACAGTGGGACACAGCGGGACACAGTGGGGAGAGTGCGGGAACATAGCGAGACACAGCGGGGTACACAGCGGGACACAGCAGGACACAGCGGGACCCAGCGGGACACAGCGTCGATACAGCCGGGACACAGCGTTACACAGCAGGGTACACAGTTGGGGACACAGAGGGTCACAGTGGGGCACACAGCGGGACCCAGCGGGACACAGCGTCGATACAGCGGGCACACAGCGGGACACAGCGGGGTACACAGCTGGGGACACAATGGGACACAGCAGGGGACACAGCGAGGACACAGCGGAACACAGCGGGACACAGCTTGGGACACAGCGGGGACACAGCGGGACACAGCGGGGGACAGAGCGAGGACACAGCGGGATAGAGCGGGACACAGCGTGGGACAAAGTGGGAGACAGTGGGGGACACAGCGGGACACAGCGGGGGACACTGCGGGACACAGTGTGGGACAGAGCATGGGACACAGCGAGACACAGCGGGGAAAAAGCTGGACACAGCGGGGTACACAGAGGGACACAGCAGGGACACAGAGGGAAACAGTGTGACACAAAAGGACACAGCTGGACACAGCGGGGTACACAGCGGGACACAGTGGGCACACAGCGGGGACACAGCGGGACACAGCGGGACACATTGGGGACAGAGCGGGACACAGTCGGACACAACGGGACACAGCTGGGGACACAGCGGGACACAGCGGGGGACACATCGAGGACACAGCGGGACACAGTGGGGGACACAGTGAGAACACAGCGGTGGACACAACGGGGGACACAGCGGGACACAGCGGGGAACACAGCGAGGTCACAGCGGGAAACAGCGGGACACAGCGTCGAAACAGAGGGGACTCAGCGTGGGACACAGCGGGGGACACAGCGGGGGACAAAGTGGGACACCACGGGACACAGTGTGACACAGCGGGACACAGCGGGGACACTGCGGAGACACAGCAGGACAAAGCGGGGGACACAGCGGGACACAGCGGAACACAGCGGGGGACACAGCGGGGTACAGCTGAGACAGAGATGGGCCACAGCGGGACACAGCGGTGACACAGCTGGACACTGCGGGGTACACAGCGGGACACAGCGGGCACACAGCTGGGGACACAGCGGGCACAAAGTGAGACACCACGGGACACAGCGAGGACAGAGCGGGAAACAGCGGAACACAGCGGGGGACAAAGCGGGATGAAGCGGGGGACATAGCGGGACACAGCGGCACACAGTGGGGGACACAGCGGGGGACAGCATAGGCAGAGATGGGCCACAGCGGGACACAGCGGTGACATAGCTGGACACAGCGGGGTACACAGCGGGACACAGCGGGAACACCGGGGACACAGCGGGACCCAGCGGGACACAGCGGGGACATAGTGGGACACAGCGGGACAAAGGGGGGACACAGCGGGACACAGCTGGGGACACAGTAAGGACACAGCGGGATACAGCCAGGGAAAAAGCGGGACACAGCGGGGACACAGCAGTGGACACAGCGGGACAAAGCGGGGGACACAGCCGGACACAGCGGGACACAGTGGGACACAGCACAGCGGGGACAAAGCGTGAGACACAGCGGGGGACAGAAAGGGAGACAGCAGGGGACTCAGCGAGGAAACAGCGGTACACAGTGGTGACACAGCAGGGACTCAGCGGGGGACACAGTGGGACACAGTGGGGGACACAGCAGGACACAGCGGGGGACACTGCGGGACACAGCGGGGGACACTGCGGGACACAGTGTGGGACAGAGCGTGGGACACAGCGAGACACAGCGGGGACAAACTGGGACACCACGGGACACAGTGGGACACAGCGGGCCACAGCGGGGACAGTGCGGGAACATAGCGGGACACAGAGGGGTACACAGCGGGACACAGCAGGACACAGCGGGACCCAGCGGGACACAGCGTCGATACAGCCGGGACAAAGCGTTACACAGCAGGGTACACAGTTGGGGACACAGACGGTCACAGTGGGGCACACAGCGGGACCCAGCGGGACACAGCGTCGATACAGCGGGCACACAGCGGGACACAGCGGGGTACACAGCTGGGGACCCAATGGGACACAGCAGGCGACACAGCGAGGACACAGCGGAACACAGCGGGACACAGCTTGGGACACAGCGGGGACACAGCGGGACACAGCGGGGGACAGAGCGAGGACACAGCGGGATAGAGCGGGACACAGCGTGGGACAAAGTGGGAGACAGCGGGGGACACAGCGGGACACAGCGGGGGACACTGCGGGACACAGTGTGGGACAGAGCATGAGACAAAGCGAGACACAGCGGGGACCAAGCTGGACACAGCGGGGTACATAGAGGGACACAGCAGGGACACAGAGGGAAACAGCGTGACACAAAAGGACACAGCTGGACACAGCGGGGTACACAGCGGGACACAGCAGGCACACAGCGGGGACACAGCGGGACACAGCGGGACACAGTGGGGACAGAGCGGGAAACAGTCGGACACAACGGGACACAGCGGGGGACACAGCAGGACACAGCGGGGGACACAGCGAGGACACAGCGGGACACAGCGGGGGACACGGCGAGGACACAGCGGTGGACACAATGGGGGACACAGCGGGACACAGCGGGGAACACAGCGAGGACACAGCGGGAAACAGCGGGACACAGCGTCGAAACAGCGGGACTCAGCGGGGGACACAGCGGGGGACACAGCGGGGGACAAAGTGGGACACCACGGGACACAGTGTGACACAGCGGGACACAGAGGGGACACTGCGGAGACACAGCAGGACAAAGCGGGGGACACAGCGGGACACAGCGGAACACAGTGGGGGACACAGCGGGGGACAGCTGAGACAGAGATGGGCCACAGCAGGACACAGCGGTGACATAGCTGGACACTGCGGGGTACACAGCGGGACACAGCGGGCACACAGCTGGAGACACAGCGGGGACAAAGTGAGACACCAAGGGACACAGCGAGGACACAGTGGGAAACAGCGGAACACAGCGGGACAAAGCAGGGGACACAGCGGGACTCAGCTGGGGACACAGCGAGGACACAGCGGGATACTGCGGGGGACACAGTGAGGACTTTTCGGGACACTGCTTGGGAAAAAGCGGGACACAGCGGGGACACATCATTGGACACAGCGGAACACAGCGGGGGACACAGCCGGACACATCGGGGGAAACAGTGGGGGACTCAGTGGGACACAGGGGGGACACATGGGGAACACAGCGGGACACAGCGGGGACACATCGCGACTCATCGGGGGACACAGCTGTATATAGCAGGACACAGCGGGGACACAGCAGGGACACAGCGGGGGACACAGCGGGACACATTTTTATATTGCGTGTAATTCTTCGGGATACATAGGGGGACACAGAGGGGTATTCTTCGTGACACAGCTGGGAATACTGCGGGTCTCTGCGGGAATACATCTGGACACATCGGGGTACTCAGTGGGACACAGGGTGGCACAT
>NW_012300593.1:0-3502 GCF_000151885.1 Dipodomys ordii | reverse complement strand
TCAACAGCGGCGACACAGAGGGGACTCAGTGGGGGACACAGCGTGGGACAAATGTGGGACAACACGGGACACAGTGTTACACAGCGGGACACAGTGGGGACACTGCGGGACACAGCAGGACAAAGCGGGGGACAAAGTGGGACACAGCGGGCCACAGCGGGGGACACAGCGGGGGACAGCGGAGAGAGAGAGTGGCCACAGCGAGACACAGCGGTGACACAGCTGGACACAGCGGGGTGCACAGCGGGACACAGCGGGCACACAGCGGGGACACAGCGTCGATACAGCGGGGGCACAGCGAGACACAGCGGGGAAAACAGGAAGGAAACAGCGGGACCCAGTGGGACACAGAGTCGATACAGCAGGACACAACGGGGTACACAGCTAGGAACACAACGGGACACAGCGGGGCACACAGCGAGGACACAGCGGGAAATAGCGGGACACAGCGGGGGACACAGCGGGACCCAGCGGGAGACCCAGCGAGGACACAGCAGAACACAGCGGGACACACCGCCGATACAGCGGGCACACAGAGTTACACAGCGTGGTACACATCTGTGGACACAACGGGAAACAGTGGGGGCACAGCGGGACACAGCGGGACACAGTGGGACACAGCGGGTACAAAGCGTGAGACACAGCGGGGGACAGAGCTGGAGACAGCGGGGGACACACCCAGGATACAGCGGGACACAGCGTCGATACAGCGGGCACACAGCGTTACACAGCGTGGTACACACTGTGGACACAACGGGACACAGTGGGGGCACAGACGGACACAGCGGGACACAGTGGAACACAGCGGGGACAAAGCGTGAGACACAGCGGGGGACAGAGAGGGAGACAGCAGGGGACACAGCAAGGAAACAGCGGGACACAGCGGTGACAAAGGGGGGACTCAGCGGGGGACACAGTGGGACACAGCGGGGGACACAGCGGGACACAGCGCGGGACACTGCGGGACACAGTGTGGGACAGAGCGTGGGACACAGCGAGACACAGCGGGGACAAAGCTGGACACAGCGGGGTACACAGAGGGACACAGCGGGGACGCAGCGGGGAAACAGCATGACACAGCAGGACACAGCGGGACACATCGGGGGACTCAGCGGGACACAACGGGGAACACAGCTGGGGACACAACGGGACACAGCAGTGGACACAGCAAGGACACAGCGGGACACAGCGGGGACACTGCAGGAACATAGAGGGACACAGCGGGATACCGAGCGGGACACAGTGGGGTCACAGAGTGGTACACAGCGGGACACAGCGGGAAACACAACGAGGTCACAGCGGGGGACAAAGCGGGACAACACGGGACACAGTGTGACACAGCGGGACACAGCGGGACACAGCGGAACACAGCGGGGGACACAGCGGGGGACAGAGTGGGGATACAGCGGGACACAGCGGGGACACATCTGGACACAGCGGGGTACACAGAGGGACACAGCGGGCACACAGTGGGGACACAGCGGGACACAGCGGGGACAGAGCAGGACAGAGCATGACACAGCGAGGACACATTGGGCCACAGCGAGGTACACAGCTGGGGACACAACGGGACACAGCGGGGGACACAGCGAGGACACAGCGGGACACAGCGGGACACTGCGGGAACATAGTGGGACACAGCGGGGTACACAGCGGGACACAGCGGGTCACAGCTGGGGACATAGCGGGGACACAGCGGGACACAGCGGGGGACACAGCGAGGACACAGCGTGACACAGCGGAACACAGCGGTGGACACAGCGGGACATAGCGGGGGCCACAGCGGGGGACACAGCGGGAAACAGCGGGGGACACAGAGGGGTACACAGCAGGCCACAGCCGGGAACACAGCGCGAACACAGCGGGACACACCGGGACACAGCATCAATACAGCGGGGACAGAGCGGGTCACAGCAGGGACACAGCGGGACACAGCGGGGGACACAGTGGGACACAGCCGGGACACAGCGGGACACAGCGGGAAACAGCGGGGGACACAGCGGAACACAGCTTGGGACACAGCGAGGACAAAGCGGGACACAGCGGGACACAGCGGGGACACACCAGGGACACAGCAGGGACACAGCGGCGGACACAGCGGGGGACTCAGCGGGACACAAGGGGAACACAGCTGGGGACACAACGGGACACAGCAGTGGACACAGCAAGGACACAGCGCGGACACTGCGGGAAAATAGAGGGACACAGCGGGATACCGAGCGGGACACAGCGGGGTCACAGAGTGGTACACAGCGGGACACAGCGGGAAACACAACGAGGTCACAGCGGGGGACAAAGCGGGACAACATGGACACAGTGTGACACAGCGGGACACAGCGGGACACAGCGGGACACAGCGGGGGACACAGCGGGGGACAGAGTGGGGACACAGCGGGACAAAGCTGGACACAGCGGGGTACACAGAGGGACACAGCGGGCACACAGAGGGGACACAGCGGGACACAGCGGGGACAGAGCAGGACAGAGCATGACACAGCGAGGACACATTGGGCCACAGCGAGGTACACAGTTGGGGACACAATGGGACACAGCGGGGGACACAGCGAGGACACAGCGGGACACAGCGGGACTCAGCGGGGGACACAGCATTACCAGCGGGACACAGCGGGACACAGCGGGGACACAGCAGGGACACAGCGGGGGACACAGCGGGAAACAGCGGGGGACACTAGGGGTACACAGCGGGGAAAACAGTGAGGCCAAAGCAGAGCACAGCGTGGGTCAGAGCGAGGACACAGCGGGACACAGCGGGACACAGCGGAACACAGCTTGGGACACAGCGAGGACAAAGCGGGACACAGCGGGACACAGCGGGGACACACCAGGGACACAGCAGGGACACAGCGGCGGACACAGCGGGGGACTCAGCGGGACACAACGGGGAACACAGCGAGGACACAGCGGGACCCAGCAGGACACAGCGTCGATACAGCAGAGACACAGCGGGACACAGCGGGGTACACAGCTCGGGACACAGCAGTGGACACAGCGAGGACACACCGGGACACAGCGGGTACACTGCGGGAACATAGCGGGACACAGCGGGGTACAGAGCAGTACACAGCGGGGTCACAGAGTGGTACACAGCGGGACACAGCGGGAAACACAACGAGGTCACAGCGGGGGACAAAGCGGGACAACACGGGACACAGTGTGACACAGCAGGACACAGCGGGACACAGCGGGACACAGCGGGGGACACAGGGGGGACAGCAGAGGACAGAGAGGTGACACAGCGGGACACAGCGGGGGACACAGCGGGGTACACAGCGGGACACAGCGGCGGACACAGCGGGGGACTCAGCGGGACACAACGGGGAACACAGCGAGGACACAGCGGGACACAGCAGTGGACACAGCAAGGACACAGCGGGACACAGCGGGGACACTGCGGGAACATAGAGGGACACAGCGGGATACCGAGCGGGACACAGCGGGGTCACAGAGTGGTACACAGCGGGACACAGCGGGAAACACAACG
>NW_012300592.1:0-3502 GCF_000151885.1 Dipodomys ordii | reverse complement strand
ACACAGCGGGACACAGCGGGACACAATGGTGTACTCAGCGGGGGACACAGAGGGACACAGCGGGGGACATAGATGCGGACACAGCGGGACACACCAGGACACAGCAGAACACAGCTGGGGACACAGCGGGGACACAGCGGGACACAGTGGGGACACAGCGGACACAGCGGGGGTCATAGAGAGGACACAGTGGGTCACAGGAGGACAAAGCGGAGACACAGGGGGGACATTGCTGGGGACACAGTGGGACAGAGCAGGGGACACAGCGGGACACAGCGTGACACAGCGGGGACACAGCCGGAAACAGCGTGGACACAGCGGCGGACAGCGGGGACACAGCGGGGACAAAGACGGGGACAGCCGGGAGACACATCGGGACACAGTGTGACACAGCGGGGACACAGCGGAACACAGCGGGGGACACAGCGGGCATACAGCCGGGACACAGGGGTACACAGCGGGACAGAGCGGGGACACAGCGGGACACAGTGGGACACAGCTGGACACAGCGGGAGACACAACGGGACAAAGCAGGGGACAGAGCGGGACACAGAGGGGCACAAAGCCGGAGACACAGCGGGACTACAGCGGGGGACACAGCGGGACATTGCGGGACACAGTGGGGACAGAGAGGGACACAGTGGGGACACATCGGGGACACAGCGGGGACACAGCAGTGACACAGCGGGACACAGCGGGGACACAGCTGGGACGCAGTGGGGGACACAGCGGGACACAGCGGGACACAGCGGTAACAAAGCTGGGACACAGCAGGACACAGCGGGGGACACAGCGGGGACACAGCGGGACACAGCGGTGGTCATAGGGAGGACACAGCGGGTCACAGGAGGACAAAGTGGAGACACAGGGGGGACACAGCTGGGGACACAGTGGGACACAGCAGGGGACATATCGGGACACAGCGGGACACAGCGGGACACAACGGAACACAGCGGGACACAGCAGGGACACAGCGGGGGACACAGCGTGGACACAGCGGGACACAGCGTGGACACAGTGGGGACAGAGCGGGACACAGCAGGACACAGCGGAGACAAAGTGGGACACAGCGGGGACACAGCTGGGACACAGCGGGACACAGCGATACACAGAGGGACTCAGCCGGGGACACAGAGGGACACAGCGGGGGACATAGATGCGGACACAGCGGGACACACCAGGACACAGCGGGACAAAGCTGGGGACACAGCGGGGACACAGCGGGACACAGCGGGGACACAGTGGACAAAGCGGGGGTCAAAGCGAGGACACAGCGCGTCACAGGAGGACAAAGCGGAGACACAGGGGGGACACAGCTGGGAACACAGTGGGACACAGTAGCGGACACAGCGGGACACAGCGGGACACAGCGGGAAACATCGGGACACAGCGGGACACAACGGGGGACCCAGCGAGGACACAGCGGAACACAGCGTGGACACAGTGGCGGACAGAGTGGTCACAGCGGGACACAGCGGGGACACAGCGGGGACAAAGACGGGGACAGCAGGAGACACAGCGGGACACAGTGGGACAGAGCGTGGACACAGCGGAACCCAGCGGAACACAGCGGGGGACACAGAGGGGACACAGCCGGGACACAGGGGTACAAAGCTGGACACAGCGGGATACACAACGGGACACAGCGGGGACAGAGCGGGACACAGAGGGGGACAAAGAGGGAGACACAGCGGGACTCAGCACGGGACACAGAGGGACACTGTGGGACACAGTGGGGACAGAGCGGGACACAGCAGGGACACAGCCGAGGACACAGAGGGGGACAAAGCGAGACACCACGGGACACAGCGGGACACAGCGGGAACACATCGGGGGTCACAGCGCGGACACAGCGGGACACAACGGGGGACACAGCGAGGACATAGCAGGATACAGCGGGAGACACTGCGGGACACAGCGGGACACATCGGGGACACAGCGGGGACACAGCGGGACACAGCGGGGGTCATAGCGGGACACTGCGGGACACAGTGGGGAAACTGCGGGGGATAGCGGGGACACATGGGGACACAGCGGGGGACAGCGGGGACATAGCAGGACACAATGGGACACACCGGGGACACAGCGGGGGAAAGCGGGGACACAGCGTTACACAGCGAGGACACAATAGGGAACAGCGGGGAACACAGCGTGATACAGCGGGGACACAGCGGGATACAGTGGGCCACAGCGGGGGACACAGCGGGACATAGCGGGACACAGAGGGACACAGCGAGAAACAGCGGTGACAAAGCAGGGACACAGCAGGACACAACGGAAAAAAGCGAGGACATAGCGGGATACAGCGGGAGACACTGCGGGACACAGCGGGACACATCGGGGACACAGCGGGACATAGCGGGGACACAGCGGTACACAGAGGGACACAGGGGGGACACAGCTGGACACAGCGGGAGACACAGCAGGACACAGCGGGGGACACACCGGGACACAGTGGGGACAGAGCGGTACACAGCGGGGACACAGCAGAGGACACAGCGAGGGACAAAGCGAGACACCACGGGACATAGCGGGGACTCAGCGTGGACACAGTGGGGACCAGCAAGGACACAGCGGGGGACACAGCGGGACACAGCGGGGGAAAAAGCAGCAACACAGCAGGACACAGCGGGGACACAGCGGGACACAGCGGGACTCAGCAGTACACAGTGGGACTCAGCGGGGGACACAGCGGGACACAGCGGGGGACAGAGAGGCGGACACAGCGGGACACAGCGGGACACAGCGGGACACAGCGGGGGACACAGCGGGGACACAGCAGGACACAGCGGGGACATAGCGGGACACAGCGGTGGTCATAGCGAGGACACAGCGGGTCACAGGGGGACAAAGCAGAGACACAGCGGGGACACAGCGGGGGACACAGTGGTACAAAGCAGGCGACACACCGGGACACAGTGGGACACAGTGGGACACAGCGTGGACACAGCGGCGGACACCGAGGACACAGCGGGGTCACAGCGGGACACAGCGGGGACACAGCGGGGGACAGCAGGCACACAGCGGGACAAAGCGGGGACCAAGCGGGACACTGTGGGACACAGCGGGGGACACACCGGGATACAGAAGGCACAAAGCGGGACACTGCGGGACACAGCGGGACACAACGGGTCACAGCGAGGGACACAGCGGGACACAGCGGGGGACACACAGGGGTACACAGCGAGACACAGCGGGGAACACAGCGAGGACACAGCAAGATCCAGCGGTACACAGCGTCGATACAGCGGGGACCCAGCGGGACACAGGGTGGTACACAGCTGGGGACACAACGGGACACAGCAGGGGACACAGAGAGGACACAGCAGAACACAGCATGGGACACAGCGAGGACACAGCGGGACACAGCGTGACACAGTGAGGACACAGCAGGGACACAGCACGGACATAGCGGGGGACACAGTGGGACACAACGGGACACAGCAAGTGACAGCAGGACACAGCGGGGGACACATTGAGGACCCAGCGGAACACAGTTGAT
>NW_012300591.1:0-2268 GCF_000151885.1 Dipodomys ordii | reverse complement strand
GTGTTTCTATGGGGAACCTAAGTTGGGGGCCTCATGTGGTCCCCTCCGGGACCCCCGGAGTGGTTTCATCTGTTTTCAGGGTGGACCCTACCAGGGACTCCAGTGGGACACAGCGGGGTTTCTAGGGTGAACATATTTGGATCACAATGAGGACACAGCGGGGAAAAACGGGGGGATACAGCCGGGGGACAACGATAACACACTGGGCGGACAGCGGGGAACTCAGCGAGATGCAGCGGGACACAGCGGGGGACACAGCGGGACACAGTGGGTGACACAGTTGGGGACACAGCGGGACACAGCGGGGGACACAGCGGGACACAAATGGGGACACAGAAAGGACACAGCGGGACACAGCGGGAAAGAGCGGGACACAATGGGGGAAACAGCAAAGACACAGCGGGACACAGAAGGACATACAACAAGTACACAGCGTGATACATCAGGACACAGCGGGACACAGCGGGACACATCGGGCGACACAGCAGGACACTGCGGGGTACACAGTGGGACACAGCCGGACACAAAGGGACACAGCAGGGACACAGCAGGGGACACAGCAGGACACAGAGGGGAACAAAGGAGGCACACAGTGGGACACAGTGGGACACAGCGGGGTACACAGCGGGCCACAGCGGGACATCGCGGGGACAAAGCGAGGACAGAGCTGGACACAGAGGTACACAGCGAAGGACACAGCGGGGGACAGTGGGGACAAACCGGGGAACAACGGGGACCCAGCGGGACACAGCTAGGACACAGCGGGTCACAGAGGAATACACAGAGAGGACACAGCGTTACACATGGGGACACAGCGGAACACAGCGGGTGACCTAGCGAAGACACAGCGGGACACAAATGGGAATAAAGCAAGGACACAGCGGGACACAGCGGGAAAGAGCGGGACACAGCTGGGGACACAGCCGGGGACACAGCGGGACACAGCGGGTGACCCAGCGAGGACACAGCGGGACACAAATGGGAAAAAGCAAGGACACAGCGGGACACAGCGGGAAAGAGCGGGACACAGCTGGGGACACAGCCGGGGACACAGCGGGACACAGCAGGGGACACAGCGGGGACACACAGGGGACAGCAGGCACACAGCGGGACACAGCGGAACACAGCAGGACACAGCGGGACACAGCGGGGAACACAGCGGGGGTCACAGCGGGGCACAGCGGGACACAGCGGGGGACACAGCATGGACACACCGGGTTACAGCAGGGAAATAGTGGGAGACACAGTGGGGGACACAGCGGGATACAGAAGGACACAGCGAGGACACAGCGGGACACAGGAGGACAAAGCCGGGACACAGCAGGGACACAGTGGGGGACACAGTGGGACACAGCGGGGACACAGAGGGCTCAGCGGTTACACAGCGAGGACACACCAGGGACACAGCGGGACACAGCGGAGACACAGTGGGGCCACAGCGGGACACAGCGAGGACACAGCGGGACAAGCGGGGGATACAACGGGGGAAAGCGGTGACACACTGTTGGACAGCCGGGACACAGCGGGACGCAGCAGGACACAGCGGGGGACACAGCGGGACACAAATGGGGACACAGAAAGGACACAACGGGACACAGCGGGAAAGAGCGGGACACAATGGGGGACAGAGCAAAGACACAGCGGGACACAGAAGGACACACAGCGAGGACACAGCGTGACACATGGGGACACAGCGGGACACAGAGGGACACATCGGGTGACACAGGTGGACACTGCGGGATACAGAGCGGGGGACACAGCGATATACAGTGGGGGACACAGCGGGTGACACAGCGGGACACAGCAGGGGACAGTGGGACACAAATGGGGACACAGAAAGGACACAGCGGGACACAGCAAGAAAGACCAGGACACAGTGGGGGACACAGGGAAGACACAGCGGGACACAGAAGGACACACAGCGAGGACACAGCGTGACACATGGGGACACAGCGGGACACAGCGGGACACATTGGGCGACACAGCAGGACACTGTGGGGTGCACAGCGGGACACAGCGGGACACAAAGGGACACAGCACGGACACAACAGGGGACACAGAGGGACACAAAGGGGACACAGCGTTACACAGCGGGGACACAGCGGGACACAGCGGAGACTCAGCAGGGGACACAGCAGGACACAGAGGGGAACAAAGGGGGCACACAGCGGGACACAGTGGGACGCAGCGGGGTACACAGCGGGACATAGCGGGGACCCAGCAGGGGCACAGTGGGAAACAGCGGACACAGCGGGGGACAAAGCGGGA
>NW_012300590.1:0-1234 GCF_000151885.1 Dipodomys ordii | reverse complement strand
ACATCTGGGGACCCAGTGGGGGACACAGCGGTAAACAGCGGGGGACACAGCGGTACTCAGGAGGGTACACAGCAAAGAAAACAGCGGGACACAGCTGGGGACACAGGGGAACACAACGGGACACAGCCGGACACTGCTGGGGACACAGCGGGTGACACAGCGGGGGAAACAGCGGGAAACAGCGGAGGACACAGCGAGGACACAGCAGGACACAGCGGGGGACACAGCAGGACACAGCGGGACACAATGGGGGACACACCGGGGAGAACAGGCACAGAGCGGGACAGAGAGGGACACAGCGGGACAAACGGGACACAGCGGGGAACACAGCGGAACACACAGCGGGACACAGCGGGACACAGCGGGGGACACAGCATGGACACAGCGGGTCACAGCGGGGAAATAGTGGGGGACACAACGGGAGACACAGCGGGATACAGAAAGAAACAGCAAAGACACAGCGGGACACAGGAGGACACAGCGGGGACACAGCAGGGACACAGCAGGGGACACATTTGGACACAGCGGGAACACAGAGAGACTCAGCGGTTACACAGCAAGGACACACCAGGGACACAGCAGGACACAGCGGAGACATAGCAGGGACACAGTGAGACACAGCGAGGACACAGCGGGACACAGCGTGGGATACAGCGGGGGACAGCGGTGACACACCGGTGGACAGCGGGGACACAGCGGGACACAGCGGGACACAGCGGGGGACACAGCGGGACAGAGTGGGGGACACAGCGGGGGACACAGCGGGACACAGCGGAGGACACAGCAAGAACACAGCGGGACACAACGGGGAAACAGCGGGGGACACAGGAGGACACTGCGGGGACACAGAAGGACTTAGCGGTTACACAGTGAGGACACACCAGGGACACAGCGGGACACATCGGGGACACAGCGGGGACACAGGGGGACACAGCGGGACCCAGCGGGGACACAGCGGGACACAGCGCGGGACACAGCAGGGGACACAGCGGGGGACAGCGGGACACAGAGGGACACAGCAGGACACAGCGGGGACCCAGCAAGGACACAACGGGACACAGCGGGACACAGTGGGGGACACAGCAGGGGACACAGCGGGGGACAGCGGGGACACAGAGGCGGACAGCAGAACAAAGCGGGGGACACAGTGGCTGACACAGCGGGTGACACAGCGGGACACAGCGGGGTACACAGTGGGAACACAGCGAGGACACAGCGGGACACAGCGGCACAC
>NW_012300589.1:0-1019 GCF_000151885.1 Dipodomys ordii | reverse complement strand
CAGCGGGGACACTGCAGGGGCACAGCGGGACAAAGCGTGCTGTACAGAGCAAGACACAGCAGGGGACACATCGGGGGACAGTAGGGGACAGAGAGGGGACACAGCGGGACACAGCGGGGGACACAGCAGTATACAGCAGGACACAGCGGGGACACAGCAGGGACACAGCGGGGGACACAGCGGGACACAACGGGGAACACAGCGGGACACAGAGTGGGACACAGAGGGGTACACAGCGGGACACAGCTGGGAACACAGCGGGTCACATCGGGACACAGCGGGAACACAGCTGGACACAGCGGGGTACACAGTGGGACACAGGGGGCACACAGTGGGGACACAGCGGGGGACACAGCGGGAC
Source organism: Dipodomys ordii (assembly GCF_000151885.1). Classification (NCBI taxonomy): domain Eukaryota; kingdom Metazoa; phylum Chordata; class Mammalia; order Rodentia; family Heteromyidae; genus Dipodomys; species Dipodomys ordii. The sequence continues at coordinate 658 of NW_012300589.1, read as the reverse complement.
ACAGCGGGTCACAGCGGGGGACACATCGGGGGACACAGTGGGGAACAGCAGAGGACAGAGAGGGGACACAGCGGCGACACAGAGGGGACGCAGTTGGGGACACAGCGGGGGACAAAGCAGGACACCACGGGACAGTGTGACACAGCGGGACACAGCGGGGACACTGCACGGACACAGCGGTACAAAGCGGGGGACACAGCGGGGACTCAGCGGGGGACACAGCGGGGGACAAAGCGGGACACCACGGAACACAGCGGGTCACAGCGGGAAACAGTGGTGACCCTGCAGGGACACAGCGGGACCCAGTGGGGGACACAGCGGGACACAGCGGGGACTCACCTGGGGACACAGCGAAGGACAAACTGAGACACCACGGGACACAGTGGGACACAGCAGGACATAGCGGGGACACTGCGGGAACATAGCGGGACACAGCGGGGGACACAGGGGGACACAGCGGGACACAGCAGGGACAGAGCGGGACACAGCGGGACACAGCGGGAGACACAGCGGGACACAGCGGGGAACACAGCGAGGACACAGCGGGACACAGCGGGGGACACGGCGGGGGACACAGCGGGACACAGTGGGGAACACAGCGAGGACTCAGCGGGACTCAGCAGGACACAGCATCGATACAGCGGGCACACAGCGTTAC
>NW_012300588.1:0-2483 GCF_000151885.1 Dipodomys ordii | reverse complement strand
TCAAAAGCGGGGGACACAGCGGGACACAGCGTCGATACAGCGGGCACACAGCGTTACACAGCGTGGTACACAGCTGTGGACACAACGGGACACAGTGGGGGCACAGCTGGACACAGCGGGACACAGTGGGACACAGCGGGGACAAAGCGTGAGACACAGCGGAGGACACAGCTGGAGACAGCGGGGGACACAGCGGGGGACACAGCAGGACACAGTGGGGAACACAGCGAGGACACAGCGTTACACAGCGTGGTAAACACTGTGGACACAACGGGACACAGTGGGGGCACAGCTGGACACAGCGGGACACAGTGGGACACAGCACAGCGGGGACACAGAGGGACACAGCGGGACACAGCGGGGACAGAGCGGGACACAGCGGGAAACACTGCGAGGTCACAGCGGGGGACAAAGCGGGACAACACGGGACACAGTGTGACACAGTGGGACACAGCGGGGACACTGCAGGGGCACAGCGGGACAAAGCGGGCGACACAGTGAGACACAGCGGGGGACACAGCGGGGGACAGCAGGGGACAGAGAGGGGACACAGCGGGACACAGCAGGGGACACAGAGGGGTACACAGCGGGACACAGCCGGAAACACAGCGCGGACACAGCGGGACACACCGGGACACAGCGTCAATACAGCGGGGACAGAGAGGGTCACAGCAGGGACACAGCGGGACACAGCGGGACACAGCGGGGGACACAGCGGGACAGAGCGGGGACACAGCGGGACACAGCGGGACACAGCGGGGGACACAGCGGAACACAGCGTGGGACACAGCGAGGACACAGCGGGACACAGCGGGACACAGCGGTGCCACAGCAGAGACACAGCAGGGACACAGCTGGGAACACAGCGGGTCACATCGGGACACAGCGGGAACACAGCTGGACACAGCGGGGTACACAGTGGGACACAGGGGGCACACAGTGGGGACACAGCGGGGGACACAGCGGGACACAGCGGGTCACAGCGGGGGACACATCGGGGGACACAGTGGGGAACAGCAGAGGACAGAGAGGGGACACAGCGGCGACACAGAGGGGACGCAGTTGGGGACACAGCGGGGGACAAAGCAGGACACCACGGGACAGTGTGACACAGCGGGACACAGCGGGGACACTGCACGGACACAGCGGTACAAAGCGGGGGACACAGCGGGGACTCAGCGGGGGACACAGCGGGGGACAAAGCGGGACACCACGGAACACAGCGGGTCACAGCGGGAAACAGTGGTGACCCTGCAGGGACACAGCGGGACCCAGTGGGGGACACAGCGGGACACAGCGGGGACTCACCTGGGGACACAGCGAAGGACAAACTGAGACACCACGGGACACAGTGGGACACAGCAGGACATAGCGGGGACACTGCGGGAACATAGCGGGACACAGCGGGGGACACAGGGGGACACAGCGGGACACAGCAGGGACAGAGCGGGACACAGCGGGACACAGCGGGAGACACAGCGGGACACAGCGGGGAACACAGCGAGGACACAGCGGGACACAGCGGGGGACACGGCGGGGGACACAGCGGGACACAGCGGGGAACACAGCGAGGACCCAGCGGGACCCAGCAGGACACAGCATCGATACAGCGGGCACACAGCGTTACACAGCGTGCTACACAGCTGTGGACACAACGGGACACAGTGGGGGACACAGCGAGGACACAGCTGGACACAGCGGAACACAGCGGGAGACAAAGCGGGACACAGTGGGAGACACAGCGAGGACAGAGAGGGACACAGCGGCGACACAGAGGGGACGCAGCTGGGGACACAGCGTGGGACAAAGTGGGACACCACGGGACACAGTGTTACACAGCGGGACACAGCGGGGACACTGCGGGACACAGCAAGATAAAGCGGGGGACACAGCGGGACACAGCGTCGATACAGCGGGCACACAGCGTTACACAGCGTGGTACACAGCTGTGGACACAACGGGACACAGTGGGGGCACAGCTGGACACAGCGGGACACAGTGGGACACAGCGGGGACAAAGCGTGAGACACAGCGGAGGACACAGCTGGAGACAGCGGGGGACACAGCGGGGGACACAGCAGGACACAGTGGGGAACACAGCGAGGACACAGCGTTACACAGCGTGGTAAACACTGTGGACACAACGGGACACAGTGGGGGCACAGCTGGACACAGCGGGACACAGTGGGACACAGCACAGCGGGGACACAGAGGGACACAGCGGGACACAGCGGGGACAGAGCGGGACACAGCGGGAAACACTGCGAGGTCACAGCGGGGGACAAAGCGGGACAACACGGGACACAGTGTGACACAGTGGGACACAGCGGGGACACTGCAGGGGCACAGCGGGACAAAGCGGGCGACACAGTGAGACACAGCGGGGGACACAGCGGGGGACAGCAGGGGACAGAGAGGGGACACAGCGGGACACAGCAGGGGACACAGAGGGGTACACAGCGGGACACAGCCGGAAACACAGC
>NW_012300587.1:0-3502 GCF_000151885.1 Dipodomys ordii | reverse complement strand
GTAGCAGAAGGAGAAGCAGAAGAGATGCTGAAGGAGAAGCAGGAGTTTTCTGAAGAAGGAGAAGCTGAAGGAGAATCAGAAGTAGGAGTTTGAAGAAGGAGAAGGAAGGGCAGCAGAAGCAATAGGAGAAGCAGAAGGAGAAGCAGAAGCAGAATGAGAAGCAGAAAGAGAAGCATTAGAAGCAGAAGAAGCAGGAAAAGCAGAAGCAAAAGAAACAGAAGAAGAAGAAACAGCAGCAGCAGCAGCAGCAGCAGCAGCAGCAGCAGAAGAAGAAGAAGAAGAAGAAGAAGAAGAAGAAGAAGAAGAAGAAGAAGAAGAAGAAGAAGAAGAAGAAGAAGACTAAGAAGACAAAGAAGAAGAAGAAGAAGCATAAAGAGAAGCATAAGGAGAAGCAGTATAAGCAGAAGAAGCAGCAGCAGGAGAAGCAGAAGCAAAAGAAAAAGAATAAGCAAAAAAGCAGAAGCAGAAGCAGTGGGAGAAGCAGAAGAAGGAGAAGGAGAAGGAGCAGCAGAAGGAAAAGTTGAAGCAGAAAGAGAAGCAGAAACAGAAGGAGAAGAAGAACGAGAAACAGGAGAAGAGGAAGAAGCAGAAGTAGAAGCAGAAAGAGGAGAAGGAGAAGCAGAAGTAGAATCAGAAGAAACAGAAGAAGAAGAAGCAGAAGAAACAGAAGCAAAAGAAACAGAAGAAGGAGAAGAGCAGAAGAAGAAGCAGAAGGAGAAAGAGAAGCAGAAGGAGAAGAAGAAAGAGAAGCAGAAGAAACAGGAGAAGCAGAAGCAGAAGAAACAGGAGAAGCCGAAGAAGCAGAAGCAGAATCTGAAGCAGGAGAAACAGAAGAAGCACAATCTGAAGCAGAAGCAGAAGAAACAGAAATAGTAGAATAAGCAGAAGCAGAAGCAGCAGGAGAAGCAGAAGAAGAAGACGGAGAAGGCGAGAGAGAAGGATTAGGAGTAGAAGCAAAAGGATAAGCAGAAGCAGAAAGAGACGCAGAAGGAGAAGCAGCAAGACAAGTAGGAGAAGCAGGAGAAGCAGAAGCAGGAGAAGCAGAAGAAATAGAAGACGCAGAAGCAGAATGAGAAGCAGACGGAGAAATTGAAGCAGAAGCAGAAGGAGAAGCAGAAGCAGAAGGAGAAGCAGAAGAAGGAGAAAGAGAAGGAGAAGCAGAACGAGAAGCAGGAGAAGCCGAAGCAGGAGAAGCAGAAGCAGGAGAAGCAGAAGCAGAAGAAACAGAAGAAGGAGAAGAAGCAGAAGCAGAAGGAGAAGCAGAAACAGAAGGAAAAGCAGAAAGAGAAGCAGGAGAAGCAGAAGAAGCAGCAGCAGGAGAAGCAGAAGCAGAAGAAGCCGAAAAAGAAAAAGCAGAACCTGAAGCAGAAGGAGAAGCAGAAGAAGCAGAATCTGGAGAAGCAGAAGGAGAAGCAGAAGCAGAAAGAGAAATAGTAGAATAAGCAGAAGCAGAAGCAGCAGGAGAAGCAGAAGAAGAAGATGGAGAAGGCGAGAGAGAACCAAAATCAGAAGGAGAAGCAGAAGAAACAGAAGAAACAGAAGCAGTAGCAGAAGAAGCTGAAGATGTAGAAGCAGAAAAAGAAGCACAAGAAATAGCAGAAGAACGAGAAGGAGAAGGAGAAACAGAAGGAGAAGCAGAAGCAGAAGCAGAAAAAGAATCAGGAAAAGCAGAAGCAGAAACAGACGGAGAAGCAGAAAAAGGAGAAGGAGAAGCAGAAGCAGAAGAAGAAGCACAAGGAAAGGCACAAGCAGAAGGAGATGCAGAAGGAGAAGCAGGAGAAGCAGAAGAATCAGAAGCAGAAGGAGAACTAAAGAGAAGAAGCAGAAGCGGGAGAAGCAGAAGTAGAAAGAGAAGCCGACGAAGAGAAGCAGAACGAGAAGCAGGAGAAGCAGAAGAAGCAGAAGCGGGAGAAGCAGAAGAAGTAGAAACACAAGAAGGAGAAGGAGCAGAAGCAGAAGGAGAAGCAGAAGCAGAAGGGGAAGCAGAAAGAGAAGCAGGAAAAGCAGAAAAGCAGAAGCAGGAGAAGCAGAAACAGAAGAATACGAAGAAGCAGAAGCAGAACCTGAAGCAGAAGGAGAAGCAGGAGAAGCAGAAGAAGCAGAATCTGGAGAAGCAGAATGACAAGCTGAAGGAGAAGCAGAAGCAGAAAGAGAATCAAAAGCAGAAGGAGAAGCAGAAGAAACAGAAGAAGCAGAAGCAGTAGCAGTTACAGCAAAAGCAGAAGGAGAACCAGAAGGAAAAGCAGGAGAACGAGAAGGAGAAGGAGAAACAGAGGCAGAAGCAGAAGGAGAAGCAGAAGCAGAAGAAAGAGCATAAGGACAAGCACAAGCAGAAGGAGATGCAGAACGAGAAGCAGGAGAAGCAGAAGAAGCAGAAGATGAAGGAGAAGCAGAAGCGGAATGAGAAGCAGAAAGAGAAGCAGGAGACGCACAAGATGCAGAAGCAGGAGAAGCCGAAAGAGAAGAAGCAGAAGAAGCAGAAACAGAAGCAGAAGTAGATGCAGAAGCAGAAGGAGAAGCAGCAGAAGAAGTAGAACCAGAAATTCAGGCAGGAGAAACAGAAGAAGCAGAAGCAGAAAGAGAAGCAAAAAGAGAAGCAGAAGGAGAAGTAGAAGAAGCAGCAGAAGGAGAAGCAGCAGAAGAAGCAGAAAAACAAGCAGGAGAAGCAGAAGCAGAAAGAGAAGTACAAGCAGAAGAAGCAGAAGAAGCAGAAGCAGAAGAAGAAGCAGTAGAAGCATAAGAAGCAGAAGCAGGAGAAGCAGAAGCAGAAGAACAAGAAGAAGCAGAAGAAGCAGAAGCAGAAGCAGAGGGAGAAACAGAAGAAGGAGAAGGAGCAGCAGAAGGTGAAGCAGAAGGAGATGGAAAAGCGGAAAGAGAAGCAGAAACAGAAGGAAAAGAAGAAGGATTAGTTGGAGAATCAGAAGAAGCATAAGCAGAAAGAGAAGCAGAAGACGGAGAAGGAGAAGCAGAAGCAGATTAAAGGAAGGAGAAGCAGAAGAAGCCGAAGCAGGAGAAGCAGAAGAAGAAGAAGAAACAGAAGAAGGAGAAGGAGCAGGAGGAGAAACAGAAGCAGAAGGAGATGCAGAAAGAGAAGGAGAAGAAGCAGTAGCAGGAGAAGCAGAAGCAGAGGAAAGAGAAGAAGCTGAAGAAGCAGAAGCAGGACCTGAAGCAGAAGAAACAGAACAAGCAGAAGAAGCAGTAGCAGAAGCAAAACGAGAAGCAGAAGAAGACGAAGGAGAAAGAGAAGGATTAGGAGTAGGAAGAGCAGAAGGAGAATCAGAAGCAGAACGAGAAGCAGAAGGAGCAGCAGAAGGAGAAGCAGAAGGAGAAGCAGCAGAAGGAGAAGCAGAAGCAGAAGAAGCAGCAGAAGGAGAAGCAGAAGCAGAAGAAGATTCAGAAGGAGAAGCAGGAGAGGCAGAAGAAGCAAAAGCAGAAGGAGAAGCAGAAGTAGGAGAAGGAGAAGGAAGGGCATCAGAAGCAATAGGAGAAGCAGAAGGAGAAG
>NW_012300586.1:0-3503 GCF_000151885.1 Dipodomys ordii | reverse complement strand
TAAGGAGAAGCATAAGGAGGAGCATAAGGAGGAGCATAAGGAGAAGCAGTAGAAGCAGAAGAAGCAGAAGCAGGAGAAGCAGAAGCAGAAGAAAAAGAATAAGCAAAAGAAGCAGAAGCAGTGGGAGAAGCAGGAGAAGGAGAAGGAGAAGGAGCAGCAGAAGTAGAAGCAGAAGCAGAAAGAGAAGCAGAAACAGAAGGAGAACAAGAAGGAGAAGCAGGAGTATCAGAAGAAGCAGAAGTAGAAGCAGAAAGAGGAGAAGAAGGAGAAGCAGAATTAGAATCAGAAGAAACAGAAGAAGAAGAAGCAGAAGAAACAGAAGCAAAAGAAACAAAAGAAGGAGAAGAGCAGAAGCAGAAGGAGAAAGAGAAGCAGAAGCAGAAGGAGAAGCAGAAAGAGAAGCAGGAGAAGCAGAAGAAGCAGGAGAAGCAGAAGCAGAAGAAACAGGAGAAGCCGAAGAAGCAGAAGCAGAATCTGAAGCAGAAGGAGAAACAGAAGAAGCACAATCTGAAGCAGAAGCAGAAGAAACAGAAATAGTAGAATAAGCAGAAGCAGAAGCACCAGGACAAGCAGAAGAACAAGAAGGAGAAGGCGAAAGAGAAGGATTAGGAGTAGGAGAAGCAAAAGGATAAGCAGAAGGAGAAAGAGACGCAGAAGGAGAAGCAGCAGGAGAAGTAGGAGAAGCAGGAGAAGCAGAAGCAGGAGAAGCAGAAGAAACAGAAGACGCAGAAGCAGAATGAGATGATCAGAAGGAGAAATTGAAGCAGAAGCAGAAGGAGAAGGAGTAGCAGAAGGAGAAGCAGAAGAAGGAGAAGGAGAAGCAGAAAGAAAAGCAGAAAGAGAAGCAGGACGAGAAGCAGGAGATGCAGAAGCAGGAGAAACAGAAGCAGAAGATACAGAAGACGGAGAAGAAGCAGAAGGAGAAGCAGAAACAGAAGGAGAAGCAGAAAGAGAAGGAGGGGAAGCAGAAGAAGCTAAAGCAGGAGAAGCAGAAGCATAAGAATCCGAAGAATCAGAAGCAGAACCTGAAGCAGAAGGAGAAGCAGAAGAAGCAGAATTTGGAGAAGCAGAAGGAGAAGCAGAAGCAGAAAGAGAAGCAAAAGCAGAAGGAGAAGCAGAAGGAGAAGCAGAAGAAACAGAAGAAACAGAAGCAGTAGCAGAAGAAGCTGAAGATGTAGAAGCAGAAAAAGAAGCACAAGAAATAGCAGAAGAACGAGAAGGAGAAGGAGAAACAGAAGGAGAAGCAGAAGGAGAAGCAGAAGGAGGAACAGAAGCAGAAGAAGCAGCACAAGGAGAAGCAGAAGCAGAAGAAGATGCATAAGGAGAAGCAGGAGATGCAGAAGAAGCAGAAGCAGGAGAAGCAGAAGCATAAGAATCCGAAGAAGCAGAAGCAGAACCTGAAGCAGAAGGAGAAGCAGAAGAAAGAGAAGAAGTAAAAGCAGTAGCAGTTGTAGCAGAAGCAGAATGAGAAGCAGAAGGAAAAGCAGAAGAACAAGAAGGAGAAGGAGAAACAGAAGGAGAAGCAGAAGGAGACGCAGAAAGAGAAGCAGGTAAAGCAGAAGAAGAAGAAGCAGAAAGAGAATCAGAAGGAGAAGCAGAAGAAGGAGAAGGAGAAGCAGAAGAAGATGCAGAAGGAGAAGCAGAAGCAGAAGGAGAAGAAGGAAAAGCAGAAGAAGCAGAAGCAAAAGGAGAAGCAAAAGAAGGAGAAGGAGAAGCAGAGGCAGAAAAAGAAGCATAAGGACAAGCACAAGCCGAAGGAGAAACAGAAGAAGCAGAAGCTGAAGGAGAAGCAGAAGTAGGAGAAGGAGAAGGAGGAGAAGCAGAAGCAGAAGTAGAAGCAGAAGCGGAATGAGAAGTAGAAAGAGAAGCAGGAGAAGCAGAAGAAAAAGAAGCAGGAGAAGCTGAAAGAGAAGAAGCAGATGAAGCAGAAACAGAAGCAGAAGTAGTAGCAGAAGCAGAAGGAGAAGCAGCAGAACAAGTAGAACCAGAAATTCAGGCAGGAGAAACAGAAGAAGCAGAAGCAGCAGCAGAAGGAGAAGCAATAAGAGAAGCAGAAGAAGAAGATCCAGCAAAAGGAGAAGCAGCAGAAGAAGCAGAAAAACAAAGCAGGAGAAGGACAAGCAGAAAGAGAAGTAAAAGCAGAAGAAGAAGAAGATGAAGCAGAAGAAGCATAAGAAGCAGAAGCAGGAGAAGCAGAACCAGAAGAAAAAGATGAAGCATAAGAAGCAGAAGCAGAGGGAGAAGCAGAAGAAGGAGAAGGAGCAGCAGAAGGAGAAGCAGAAGGAGAAGCAGGAGGAGAAGCAGAAGAAGGAGAAGCAGAAGCAGAAGAAGAAGCAGAAGAAGAAGCAGAAGAAGATGCAGAAGGAGAAGCAGGAGAAGCAGAAGAAGCAGAAGCAGAAGGAGAAGCAGAAGTAGGAGAAGGAGAAGGAGAAGGAAGGGCAGCAGAATCAATAGGAGAAGCAGAAGGAGAAGCAGAAGCAGAATGAGAAGCAGAAAGAGAAGCAGTAGAAGCAGAAGAAGCAGGAAAAGCAGAAGCAGAAGAAAAAGAAGAAGAAGAAGAAGAAGAAGAAGAAGAAGAAGAAGAAGAAGAAGAAGAAGACGACGACGACGAAGAAGAAGAAGCATAAGGAGAAGCATAAGGAGAAGCATAAGGAGAAGCAGTAGAAGCAGAAGAAGCAGAAGCAGGAGAAGCAGAAGCAGAAGAAAAAGAATAAGCAAAAGAAGCAGAAGCACTAGGAGAAGCAGAAGAAGGAGAAGGAGTAGGAGCAGCAGAAGGAGAAGCAGAAGTAGAAAGAAAAGCAGAAACAGAAGGAGAACAAGAAGGAGAAGCAGGAGAATCAGAAGAAGCAGAAATAGAAGCAGAAGAAGCAGCAGAAGAAGAAGAGCAGAAGAAGCATAAGAAGCAGAATCAGGAGAAGCAGACCAGAAGAAAAAGAAGAAGCATAAGAAGCAGAAGCAGAGGGAGAAGCAGAAGAAGGAGAAGGAGCAGCAGAAGGAGAAGCAGAAGGAGAATCAGGAGAAGCAGAAGAAGGAGAAGCAGAAGAAGCAGAAGCAGAAGGAGAAGCAGAAGTAGGAGAAGGAGAAGGAAGGGCAGCAGAATCAATAGGAGAGGCAGAAGGAGAAGCAGAAGCAGAAAGAGAAGCAGAAAGAGAAGCACTAGAAGCAGAAGAAGCAGGAAAAGCAGAAGAAGAAGAAAGAGAAGAAGAAGAAGAAGACGAAGACGAAGACGAAGAAGAAGAAGAAGAAGAAGAAGAAGAAGAAGAAGAAGAAGAAGAAGAAGAAGAAGAAGAAGAAGAAGAAGGAGGAGGAGGAGGAGGAGGAGAAGAAGAAGAAAAGAAGAAGAAGAAGAAGAAGAAGAAGAAGAAGAAGAAGAAGGAGAAGGAGAAGGAGAAGGAGAAGCATAAGGAGAAGAAGTAGAAGCAGAAGAAGCAGAAGCAGGAGAAGCAGAAGCAGAAGAAAAGGATAAGCATAAGAAGCAGAATCAGAGGGAGAAGCAGAAGAAG
>NW_012300585.1:0-3503 GCF_000151885.1 Dipodomys ordii | reverse complement strand
TCTGTCCCCCGCTGAGTTCTCGCTGTGTCCTGCTGTGTCCCGCTGTGTCCCTGCTGTGTCCCCCGATTTGTCCCGCTGTGTCGATGGCAGTGTCCCCCGCTGTGTCCCGCTGTGTCCCCTGCTATGTCCCGCTGTGTCCCCCGCTGTGTCCGCTGTGTCCTGCTTTTTCCCCCTCTGTGTCCCCCGGTGAGTCCCCGCTGTGTCCCGCTGTGTCCTCCCTGTATCCCCCGCTGTGTCCCGCTGTGTCCCGCTGTGTCCCCCGCTGTGTCCCGCTGTGTCTACTGCTGTGTCCCCGCTCTGTCCCACTGTGTCCACTGCTGTGTCCCCGCTGTGTCCCACTGTGTCCACTGCTGTGTCCACTGCTGTGTCCCCACTGTGTCCCGCTGTGTCCACTGCTGTGTCCCCGCTGTGTCCCGCTGTGTCCCCCGTTGAGTCCCGGTGTGTCCCCCACTGTGTCCCGCTGTGTCCTGCTGTGTCCCCGCTGTGTGCTCGCCTTGTCCCGCTGTGTACCCCGCTGTGTCCACCTCTGTCCCCGCTGTGTCCCCTATCTGTCCCCTGCTGTGTCCCCTGTTGTGTCCCGCTTTGTCCCGCTGTGTCCCCCGCTTTGTCTCGCTGTGTCCCCGCGGTGTCCCCGCTGTGTTCCTTTGTGTCACACTGGGTCCCGTGGTGTCCTGCTTTGTCCCCCGCTGTGTCCCTCGCTGAGTCTGGCTGTGTCACCCGCTGTGTCCCGCTGTGTCCACTGCTGTGTCCCCGTTGTGTCCCGCTGTTTCCCCCGCTATGTCCCGCTGTGTCCTCGCTGTGTCCCCCGCTCTCTCCCGCTTGTGTCCTCGCTGTGTCCCCCGCTGTGTCCCGCTGTGTCCCCAGCTGTGTCTCACCCTTTGTCACGCTGTGTCCCACTGTGTCCCGCTCTGTCCCGATTTGTCCCCCACTCTGTCCCTTTGTGTCCCCAGCTGTGTACCCCGCTGTATCCTGCTGTGTCCCTGCTGTATCGATGCTGTGTCCTGCTGGGTCCTGCTGTGTCCTCGCTGTGTTCCCCCTTGTGTCCCGCTGTGTCCCCTGCTGTGTCCCCCGCTGTGTCCTGCTGTGTCCCCCGCTGTGTCCCGTTGTGTCCTGCTGTGTCTCCCGCTGTGTCCCTGCTGTGTCCTCGCTGTGTCCCCCGCTGTGTCCCGCTGTGTCCCCCGCTGTGTCCCGCTGTGTCTACAGCTGTGTCCCTGCTGTGTCCTCGCTGTGTCCCACACTGTGTTCTGCTGTGTCCTCGCTGTGTTCCCCGATGTGTCCCTTTGTGTCCCCAGCTGTGTACCCCGCTGTGTCCCGCTGTGTCCCCCGCTGTGTCCCGCTGTGTCCCGCTGTGTCCCGCTGTGTCCCGCTGTCTCCTCTCTGTGTCCCACGCTGTGTTCCGCTGTGTCCTCGTTGTGTCCCCCGATGTGACCCTTTGCGTCCCCAGCTGTGTACCCCGCTGTGTCCTGCTGTGTCCCCGCTCTATCAACGCTGTGTCCCGCTGTGTCCCATGGTATCCCACTTTGTCCCCCGCTGTGTCTCCCGCTGAGTCCCCTCTGTGTCCCCACTATGTCCCGCTGTGTCCTCGCTGTGTCCCCCGCTGTCTACCACTTTGTCCCCCACTATGTCTCGCTGTTTCCTGCTGTGTCCTCGCTGTGTCCCCTGCTGTGTCCTGCTGTGTCCCCGCTGTGTCCCCCGCTGTGTCCCGCAGTGTCCCCGCAGTGTCTCCTCTGTGTCCCCGCTGTGTCACGCTGTGTCTTCCCAGTGTCCCACGCTGCGGCCCGCTCTGTCCACCGCTGTGTCTCCCGCGTTGTCCTCGCTGTGTCCCTCTGTTTCCCTCTGTGTCCCGTTGTGTCCCCCGCTGTGTACCCCGCTGTGTCCCGCTTTGTACCACGCTGTGTCCCGCTGTGTCCCCCGCTGTGTCCCGCTGTGGCCCCTACTGGGTCCAGCTGGGTCCCCGCTGGGTCCCGCTGTGTCCCCTGCTGTGTCCCCCGCTGTGTCCCGCTGTGTCCCCCGCTGTGTCCCGCTTTGTACCAGGCTGTGTCCCGCTGTGTCTTCCCTGTGGACCCCGCTGTGTCCCGCTCTGTCCCCCGTTGTATCCCCTGCTTTGTTCCCGCTGTGTCCTGCTGTGTCCCCGCTGTATCGAAGCTGTGTCCCGCTGGGTCCTCGCTGTGTTCCCCTCTGTGTCCCGCTGTGTCCCCCTCTCTGTCCCCCGCTGTGTCACACTGTGTCCCTTGGTGTCCTGCTTTGTCCCCCGCTGTGTCCCCCGCTGAGTCTCCGCTGTATCCCCGCTGTGTCCCACTGTGTCCTCGTTGTGTCCCCCGCTTTGTCCCACAATGTGTCCCGCTGTGTCCTCGCTGTGTCCCCCGCTGTGTCCCACTGTGTCCCCTGCTGTGTCCCGCTGTGTCCCGCTGTGTCCCGCTATGTCCCCGCATTGTCCACGCTGTGTCCCGCTGTGTCCCGCTGTGTTCCGTGGTGTCCCGCTTTATCCCTTGCTGTGTACCCCGCTGAGTCCCCGTAGTCCCTGCTGTGTGCCGCTGTGTCCTCCCTGTGTCCCCCGCTGTGTCCCTCTCTGTCCCCCGCTATGTCCCGCTGTGTCCCCGCTGTGTCCCGCTGTGTCCTCCCTGTGTCCCTTGCTGTGTTCCGCTCTGTCCTCCGCTGTGTCCCTCTGTGTCCCGCTGTGTACCCGCTGTATTGACGCTGTGTCCTGCTGGGTCCCGCTGGGTCCTCGCTGTGTCCCCGCTGTGTCCCCCGCTGTGTCCCCCGCTGTGTCCCGCGCTGTGTCCTCCCTGTGTCCCCCGCTGTGTCCCGCTTTATCCCCGCTGTTTCCCACTGTTTCCGGCTTTGTCTGCCACTGTGTCCCTGCTGGGTTGCCGCTGTGTCCCACTGTGACCACCTTTGTCCCTCTGTGTCCCCCCCTGCATCCCGGCTGTTTCCCCGCTGGGTCCCGATGTGTCCCCGCTGTGTCCCGCTCTGTCCCCCGCTATGTCCCACTCTTTGTCCCCGCTGTGTCCCGCTGTGTCCCCCGCTGTTTCCTGTTGTGTCCCCAGCTGTGTACCCTGCTGTGTCCCGCTGTGTCACACTGTGTCCCTTGGTGTCCCGCTTTGTCCCCCGCTGTGTCCCCCGGTGAGTCCCCACTGGCTCCCCGCTGTGTCCCGCTGTGTCTTCCATGTGTCCCCCGCTGTGTCGTGCTGTGAACCCCGCTGTGTCCTGCTGTGTCCTCCCTGTGTCCCCGCTGTGTCCCACTGTCTCCCGCTGTGTCCCGCTGTGTCCTCGATGTGTCCCACGCTGTGTTCCGCTGTGTCCTCATTGTGTCCCCCGGTGTGTCCCGTTGTGACCCCAGCTGTGTACCCCGCTGTGTCCCCTATGTCCCCGTTGCATCGACACTGTGTCCCGCTGGGTCCCGTTGTGTCCTTGCTGTGTTCCCAGCTGTGTCCTGCTGTGTACCCCTCTGTGTCCCCCACTGTTTCCCGCTTTGTCCCCCACTGTGTCCCGCTGTGTCCCCC
>NW_012300584.1:0-3503 GCF_000151885.1 Dipodomys ordii | reverse complement strand
AGCTGTGTCCCGCTGGGTCCCTCTGTGTCCTCGCTGTGTTCCACGCTGTGTCCCGCTGTGTCCCCCGCTGTGTCCTGCTGTGTTCCTCTGTGTCCAGCTGTGTATTGCTGTGTCCCCCGCTGAGTCCCGCTGTGTCTCCGCTGTGTCCCACTGTGTCCAACCTGTGTCCCCCGCTGTGTCCGGCTGTGTCCTGCTGTGTCCCCCGCTGTGTCCCCCGTTGTGTCCCGCTGTGTCCCGTGTTGTGTCCGTCTGTGTCACTGCTGTGTCCCCGTTGTGTCCCTCTGTTTCCCCCGCTATGTCCCTCTGTGTCCTCGCTGTGCCCCCCGCTGTGTCCCGCTGTGTCCTCGCTGTGTCCCCCGCTGTGTCCCGCTGTGTCCTTGCTGTGTCCCACGCTGTGTTCCGCTGTGTCTTCGTTGTGTCCCCCGATGTGTCCCTTTGTGTCCCCAGCTGTGTATCCCTCTGTGTCCCCCTCTGTGTCCCGCTGTGTCCCCCGCTGTGTCCCGCTGTGTCCCCCGCTGTGTCCCGCTGTGTCCCGTTGTGTCCCGCTGTGTACTGGTGTGTCCCCCGCTGAATCCCGCTGTGTCCCCGCTGTGTCCCGCTGTGTCCCACCTGTGTCCCCCGCTGTGTCTGGCTGTGTCCTGCTGTGTCCCCCGCTATGTCCCCCGCTGTGTCCCGCTGTGTCTCGTGCTGTGTCCCGCTGTGTCCACTGCTGTGTCCCAATTGTGTCCCGCTTTTTCCCCCGCTATGTCCTGCTGTGTCCTCGCTGTGTCCCCCGCTGTGTCCCGCTGTGTCCCCCGCTGTGTCTCACGCTTTGTCCATGCTGTGTCCTACTGTGTCCGGCTGTGTCCCGCTGTGTCCCCCACTGTGTCCCTTTGTGTCCCCAGCTGTGTACCCCACTTTGTCCAGCTGTGTCCCCGCTGTATCAACGCTGTGTCCTGCTGTGTCCTGCTGTGTCCTCGCTGTGTCCCCCGCTGTGTCCCGCTGTGTTCTTGCTGTGTCCCACATGTGTTCCGCTGTGTCTTCGTTGTGTCCCCCGATGTGTCCCTTTGTGTCGCCAGCTGTGTACCCTTCTGTGTCCCCCTCTGTGTCCCGCTGTGTCCCCCGCTGTGTCCCGCTGTGTCCCGTTGTGTCCCGCTGTGTACTGGTGTGTCCCCCGCTGAGTCCCGCTGTGTCCCCGCTGTGTCCCGCTGTGTCCCACCTGTGTCCCCCGCTGTGTCTGGCTGTGTCCTGCTGTGTCCCCCGCTATGTCCCCCGCTGTGTCCCGCTGTGTCTCGTGCTGTGTCCCGCTGTGTCCACTGCTGTGTCCCAATTGTGTCCCGCTTTTTCCCCCGCTATGTCCTGCTGTGTCCTCGCTGTGTCCCCCGCTGTGTCCCGCTGTGTCCCCCGCTGTGTCTCACGCTTTGTCCATGCTGTGTCCTACTGTGTCCGGCTGTGTCCCGCTGTGTCCCCCACTGTGTCCCTTTGTGTCCCCAGCTGTGTACCCCACTGTGTCCCGTTGTGTCCCCGCTGTATCAACGCTGTGTCCCGCTGTGTCCTGCTGTGTCCTCGCTGTGTCCCCCGCTGTGTCACGCTGTGTCCCCCACTGTGTCCCGCTGTTTCTACTGCTGTGTCCCTGCTGTGTCCCGCTGTGTCCCGCTGTGTCCCCGCTGTTTCGACGCTGTGTCTCACTTGGTCCCGCTGTGTCCTCGCTGTTTTCCCTGCTGTGTCCCGCTGTGTACTCCTCTGTGTACCCCTCTGTGTCTCTCTCTGTGTCCCGCTGTGTCCCCAGCTGTGTCCCAGTGTGTCCCTCTGTGTAGTGCGGTGCCCCCGCTGAGTCCCGCTGTGTCCCCGCTGTGTCCCGCTTTGTCCCACCTGTGTCCCCTGCTGTGTCCCCCTGTGTCCCGCTGTGTCACCGCTGTGTCCCGCTCTGTCTCCCGCTATGTCCCATGCTTTGTCCCCGCTGTGTCCCGCTGTGTCCCTCACTGTCCCCCGCTGTGTCCCTCTGTGTCCTCGATGTGTCCTCCATTGTGTCCCGGTGTGTCCCCTGCTGTGTCCCGCTGTGTCCCGCTGTGTCCCGCTCTGTCCCCGCTGTGTCCCGCTGTGTCCCGCTGTGTACACCGCTGTGTCCAGCTGTGTCCCCGCTGTGTCCCGCTGTGTCCCCTATCTGTTCCCTGCTGTGTCCCCCTCTGTGTCCCGCTTTGTCCTGCTGTGTCGCCTCCTTTGTGTCGCTGTGTCCCCCGCAGTGTCCCCACTGTATCCCTCTGTGTCACACTGTGTCCCGTGGTGTCCTGCTTTGTCCCCCGCTGTGTCCCCCGCTGAGTCCCATCTGTGTCCCCGCTGTGCCCCGCTGTGTCCTCGCTGTTTCCCCCGCTGTCTTCCGCTTTGTCCCACAATGTGTCCCGCAGTGTTCCGCTGTGTACTCGCTGTGTCCCACGCTGTGTCCCGCTGTGTCCCCGCTTTGTCCCCCGCTGTGTCCCACTGTGTCCAGCTGTGTACCCTGCTGTGTCTCGCTATGTTCCCGCAGTGTCCCCGCTGTATCCCGCTGTGTCCCGCTGTGTCCCGTGGTGTCCCGTTTTATCACCCGCTTTGTCCCCTGCTGTGTCCTGCTGTGTCCCCCGCTGTCTCCCGCTCTATCCCCCGCTGTGTCCCTGCTGTGTCCCACTGTGTCCCGCTGTGTCCTCGCTGTGTCCCCCGATGTGTCTCTTTGTGTCCCCAGCTGTGTACCCGCTGTGTCCCGCTTTGTCCCCGCTGTATCAACACTGTGTCCCGCTGGGTCCCACTGTGTCCTCGCTGTGTCCCCCGCTGTGTCCCGTTGTGTCCCCCCCTGTGTCCACTGCTGTGTCACGCTGTGTACCCCGCTGTGTCCCGCTATGTTCCCGCAGTGTCCCCGCTGTGTCCTGCTGTTTCCCACTGTGTCCCGTGGTGTCCCAGTTTGTCCCCCGCTGTGTCCCCTGGTGAGTCCCCGCTGTGTCCCGCTGTGTCCCCCACGGTTCAGGCTGTCTTCTGCTGTGTCCCCGCTGTGTCCCGCTGTGTCCCGCTGTGTCCTCGCTGTGTCCCACGCTGTGTTCCGCTGGGTCCTCGCTGTGTCCCTCGATGTGTCCCGTTGTGTCCCCAGCTGTGTACCCGCTCTGTCCTGCTGTGTTCCCGCTGTATCGACGCTGTGTCCCACTTTGTCCCGCTGTGTCCTCGCTGTGTTCCCAGTTGTGTCCCGCTGTGTACCCCTCTGTGTCCCGCTGTGTTCCCCGTTGTGTCCCGCTGTGTCCCCCACTGTGTCCCTGCTGTGTCCCCGCTGTGTCCTTCTGTATACTGCTGTGTCCCCCGCTGAGTCCCGCTGTGTCCCCGCTGTGTCCTTCTGTGTCCCCCATGTGTCCCCCGCTGTGTCCTATTGTGTCCCGCTGTGTCCCCCACTGTTTCCCCCGCTGTGTACGGCTGTGTCCCCACTGTGTCCCCCTTTGTCCACTGCTGTGTCCCCGCTATAGATACCGCGCTCTTTCCCCGGCTGTGTCCCGCTGTGTCCTCACTGT
>NW_012300583.1:0-3503 GCF_000151885.1 Dipodomys ordii | reverse complement strand
GTAGCAGAAGCAGAAGGAGAAGCAGAAGAAGGAGTAGGAGAAGCAGAAAGAGAAGCAGCACGAGATGTAGGAGAAGCAGGAGAAGCAGAAGCAGGAGAAGCAGAAGAAACAGAAGATGCAGAAGCAGAATGAGAAGCAGAAGGAGTAATTGAAGCAGAAGCAGAAGCAGATGGAGATGCAGAAGCAGAAGGAGAAGCAGAAGAAGGAGAAGGAGAAGCAGAAAGAGAAGCACAAAGAGAAGCAGGAGAAGCAGAAGCAGGAGAAGCAGAAGCAGAAGAAACATAAGAAGGAGAAGAAGCAGAAGGAGAAGCAGAAACAGAAGGAAAAGCAGAAAGAGAAGCAGGAGAAGCAGAAGAAGCAGCAGCAGGGGAAGCAGAAGCAGAAGAAGCAGAAGCAGAACCTGAAGCAGAAGGAGAAGCAGGAGAAGCAGAAGAAGCAGAATTTGGAGAAGCAGAAGGAGAAGCAGAAGCAGAAAGAGAAGCAAAAGCAGAAGGGGAAGCAGAAGGGGAAGCAGAAGAAACAGAAGAAGCAGAGGCAGTAGCAGAAGAAGCAGAAGTTGCAGAAGGAGAAGCAGAAGGAAAAGCAGAAGAACGAGAAGGAGAAGGAGTAGGAGAAACAGAAGGAGAAGCAGAAAGAGAAGCAGAAGCAGAAAGAGAAGCAGAAGAAGCGGCAGGAGAAGCAGAAAGAGCAGGAGAAGCAGAAAGAGCAGCAGAATGAGAAGCAGGAGATGCAGAAACTTGAGAAGCAGAAACAGAAGAAACACAAGAAGGACAAGAAGCAGAAGCAGAAGGAGAAGCAGAAACAGAAGGAGAAGCAGGAAGAGAAGGAGGGAAAGCAGAAGAAGCAGAAGCAGGAGAAGCAGAAGCATAAGAATGTGAAGAAGCAGAAGGAGAACCTGAAGCAGAAGGAGAAGCAGGAGAAGCAGAAGAAGCAGAATCTGGAGAAGCAGAAAGAGAAGCAAAAGTAGAAGCAGAAGCAGAAAGAGAATCAAAAGCAGAAGGAGAAGCAGAAGAAACAGAAGAAGTAGAAGCAGTAGCAGTTGTAGCAGAAGCAGAACGAGAAGCAGAAGGAAAAGCAGAAGAACAAGAAGGAGAAGGGAAACAGAAGCACAAGCAGTAGGAGAATAAGAAGGAGAAGCAGAAGAAGGAGAAGCAGAAGCAGAAGAATATGCAGAAGGAGAAGCAGAAGAAGCAGAAGCAGAAGGAGAAGCAGGAAAAGCAGAAGAAGCAGAAGCAAAAAGAGAAGCAAAAGAAGGAGAAGGAGAAGCAGAAGCAGAAGCATAAGGACAAGCACAAGCAGAAGGAGGTGCAGAAGGAGAAGCAGAAGAAGCAGAAGCTGAAGGAGAAGCAGAAGTATGAGAAGGTGAAGGAGGAGAAGCAGAAGGAGAAGCAGAAGCAGAATGAGAAGCAGAAAGAGAAGCAGGAGAAGGACAAGAAGCAGAAGCAGGAGAAGCCGAAAGAGAAGAAGCAGAAGAAGCAGAAACATTAGCAGAAGGAGAAGCAGAAGCAGAAGGAGAAGCAGCAGAAGAAGTAGATCCAGAAATTCAGGCAGGAGAAACAGAAGAAGCAGAAGCAGAAGGAGAAGCAAAAAGAGAAGCACAAGGAGTAGTAAAAGAAGCAGCAGAAGGAGAAGGAGCAGAAGAAGCAGAAAAACAAGCAGGAGAAGCAGAAGCAGAAAGAGAAGTAGAAGCAGAAGAAGCAGAACCAGAAGAAGAAGCAGTAGAAGCATAAGAAGCAGAAGCAGAAGAAGCAGAAGCAGAAGTAGAAGGAGAAGTAGGAGAAGGAGAAGGAAGAGCCGCAGAAGCAATAGGAGAAGCAGAAGAAGAAGCAGAAGCAGAATGAGAAGCAGAAAGAGAAGCAGTAGAAGTAGAAGAAGCAGGAAAAGCAGAAGCAGCAGAAAGAGAAGAAGAAGAAGAAGAAGAAGAAGAAGAAGAAGAAGAAGAAGAAGAAGAAGAAGAAGAAGAAGAAGAAGAAGAAGAAGAAGAAGAAGAAGAAGGAGAAGGAGAAGGAGAAGGAGAAGGAGAAGCAGTAGAAGCAGAAGAAGCAGAAGGAGGAGAAGAAGAAGCAGGAGAAACAGAAGCAGAAGAAAAAGAATAAGCATAAGAAGCAGAATCAGAAGGAGAAGCAGAAGAAGGAGAAGCAGAAGCAGAAGAAGCAGCAGAAGCAGAAGCAGAAGAAGATGCAGAAGGAGAAGCAGGAGAAGCAGAAGAAGGAGAAGGAGAAGGCGAAAGAGAAGGATTAGGAGTAGGAGAAGCAAAAGGATAAGCAGAAGCAGAAAGAGACGCAGAAGGAGAAGCAGCACGAGAAGTAGGAGAAGCAGGAGAAGCAGAAGCAGGAGAAGCAGAAGAAACAGAAGACGCAGAAGCAGAATGAGAAGCAGAAGGAGAAATTGAAGCAGAAGCAGAAGCAGAACGAGAAGCAGAAGCAGAAGCATTAGAAGGAGAAGGAGAAGGAGAAAGAGAAGCAAAAGCAGAAGGAGAAGCAGAAGGAGAAGTAGAAGAAACAGAAGAAGCAGACGCAGTAGCAGAAGCAGCATAAGATGCAGAAGCAGAAGGAGAAGCAGAAGGAAAAGCAGAAGAACGAGAAGGAGAAGGAGAAGGAGAAACAGAAGGTGAAGCAGAAAGAGAAGCAGAAGAACTAGCAGGAGAAGGAAAAGCAGCAGGAGAAGCAGAAAGAGCAGCAGAAGGAGAAGCAGGAGAAGCAGAAACAGGAGAAGCAGAAGCAGAAGAAACAGGAGAAGGACAAGAAGCAGAAGCAGAAGGAGAAGCAGAAAAAGAAGGAAAAGCATAAGGAGAAGCAGGAGAAGCAGAAGAAGCAGCAGCAGGAGAAGCAGAAGCAGAAGAAGCCGAAGAAACAGAAGGAGAACCTGAAGCAGAAGGAGAAGCAGGAGAAGGAGAAGAAGCAGAATCTGGAGAAGCAGAAGGAGAAGCAGAAGCAGAAAGAGAAGCAGACGAAGAGAAGCAGAACGAGAAGCAGGAGAAGCAGAAGAAGAAGAAACAGAAGAAGGAGAAGTAGCAGAAGCAGAAGGAGAAGCAGAAGGAGAAGCAGAAAGAGAAGCAGAAACAGAAGGAGAAGCAGAAAGAGAAGGAGGGGAAGCAGAAGAAGCAGAAGCATAAAAATCCGAAGAAGCAGAAGCAGAACCTGAAGCAGGAGAAGTAGAAGAAGCAGAATCTGGAGAAGCAGAATGAGAAGCAGAAGCAGAAGCAGAAAGAGAATCAAAAGCAGAAGTTGAAGCAGAAGAAACAAAAGAAGGAGAAGCAGTAGTCGTTGTAACAGAAGCAGAAGGAAAAGAAGTAGGAAAAGCAGAAAAACGAGCAGGAGAAGGAGAAGCAGAAGGAGAATCAGAAGGAAAAGCAGAAGAAGGAGAAGGAGAAGCAGAAACAGAAGAAGCAGCAGAAGGAGAAGCAGAAGCAGAAGAAGATACAGAAGGAGAAGCAGGAGAAGCAGAAGAAGCAGAAGCAGAAGGAGAAGCAGAAGTAGGAGAAGGAGAAGGAAGGGCAGTGA
>NW_012300582.1:0-3503 GCF_000151885.1 Dipodomys ordii | reverse complement strand
CCGGGTGTTGCCGGAAGTAGATTAACCGATGAAATAGAATGAGCAGTAGGTTAATCATAAGCAGAAAGAAGAAGTATAGCTGAAGAATCAAATGAAGCCTAAGAAGCAGTAGTAGATCCTGAAGCAGAAGGACATGCAGAAGCTGCAGAAGTTGGAAAATCTGAAGCAGAAGAATCAGAACAAGGTGAAGAAGCAGATGATGAATGAGAAGCAGAAGAAGATGTTGTAGAAAGAGATGGATTTGGAGTAGGTGGAGCTGAAGAAGAATCAGAAGCATAAAGTGAAGCAGAAGTAGAAGCAGAAGGAGATACAGAAGAAGCAGAAGTATGAGAAGCTGAAGCAGAATGAGAAGCTCTAGAAGGACTAATTGTAGGAGAATGAGACGGAGAAGCAGAAGGAGAATTTGTAGAAGCTGAAGAAGAAGCAGGAGAATCAGAAGCAGTAGAATCAGAAGTTGGAGAAGAGCAGAAGCAGAAGCAGACGGAGAAGTAAAAGCAAAAGGAGAAGCAGAAGATGAAGAAACAGAAAAAGCAGAAGAAGCAGAAGAAGAAGCAGCAGGAGAAGCAGAAGAAGAAGAAGGAGAAGGAGAAAGAGAAGGATTAGGAGTAGGAGAAACAGAAGGATAAGCAGAAGCAGAAAGAGAAGGAGAATGAGAAGGAGAAGCAGGAGCAGTAGTAGAAGCAGAAGAAGGAGAAGCAGAAGGAGAGGCATAAAGAGAAACAGAAGGAGAACCAGAGAAGCAGAAGCAGGAGAAGTAGAATCAGAAGAAATAGAAGAAGGCGAAGAAGCAGAAGCAGAAAGAGAAGCAGAAACAGAAGGAGAAGCAGAAAAAGAAGCAGAAGAAGCCGAAGAAGCAAAAGCAGAACCTAAAGCAGAAGGAGAGGCAGGAGAAGCAGAAGAAGCAGAATCTGGAGAAGAAGAAGGAGAACCAGAAGGAGAAGCAGAAGCAGAAAGAGAAGCAAAAGCAGAAGGAGAAGCAGAAGGAGAAGCAGAAGAAACAGAAGAAGCAGAATCAGTAGCAGAAGAAGCTGAAGATGCAGAACCAGAAAGAGAAGCAGAAGGAATAGCAGAAGAAGGAGAAGGAGAAATAGAAGGAAAAGCAGAAGGAGAAGCAGAAGCAGAAGAAACAGAAGAAGGAGAAGAGCAGAAGCAGAAGCAGACGGAGAAGCAGAAGCAAAAGGAGAAGCAGAAGAAGCAGAAGCTGAAGCAGAAGAAGAAAAAGCAGAAAAAGCAGAAGAAGCAGAAGAAGAAGCAGCAGGAGAAGCAGAAGAAGAAGAAGAAGAAGAAGGAGAAGGAGAAAGAGAAGGATTAGGAGTAGGAGAAACAGAAGGATAAGCAGAAGCAGAAAGAGAAGGAGAATGAGAAGGAGAAGCAGGAGAAGCAGAAGAAGCAGAAGCAGGAGAAGAAGAAGCAGAATGAAAAGCAGAAGAAGGAGAAATTGAAACAGAAGAAGATGCAGAAGGAGAAGCAGAAGCAGTAGTAGAAGCAGAAGAAGGAGAAGCAGAAGGAGAAGCATAAATAGAAACAGAAGGAGAAGCAGGAGAAGCAGAATCAGAAGAAATAGAAGAAGGAGAAGAAGCAGAAGCAGAAAGAGAAGCAGAAACAGAAGGAGAAGCAAAAATAGAAGCAGAAGAAGCCGAAGAAGCAAAAGCAGAACCTAAAGCAGAAGGAGAAGCAGGAGAAGCAGAAGAAGCAGAATCTGGAGAAGAAGAAGGAGAACCAGAAGGAGAAGCAGAAGCAGAAAGAGAAGCAAAAGCAGAAGGAGAAGCAGAAGGAGAAGCAGAAGAAACAGAAGAAGCAGAATCAGTAGCAGAAGAAGCTGAAGATGCAGAACCAGAAAGAGAAGCAGAAGGAATAGCAGAAGAACGAGAAGGAGAAACAGAAGGAGAAGCAGAAGGAGAAGCAGGAAAAGCAGAAGAAACAGAAGCAGACGGAGAAGCAGAAGAAGGCGAAGGAGAAGCCAGAGCAGAAGAAGAAGCAGAAGGAAAAGCACAAGCAGAAGGAGATGCAGAAGGAGAAGCAGGAGATGCAGAAGAAGCAGAAGCAGAAGGAGAAGAAGAAGGAGAAGAATAAGAAGCAGAAGAAGCAGAAGCAGAAATAGAAAGAGAAGCCGACGAAGAGAAGCAGAACTAGAAGCAGGAGAAGCACAAGCGGGAGAAGCAGAAGAAGGAGAAACAGAAGGAGAAGGAGCAGAAGCAGAAGGAGAAACAGAAAGAGAAGCAGGAAAAGCAGAAGAAGCAGAAGCAGGAGAAGCAGAAGGAGAAGAAACAGGAGAAGGACAAGAAGCAGAAGCAGAAGCAGAAGGAGAAGCAGAAACAGAAAGTGAAGCGGAAAGAGAAAGAGGGGAAGCAGAAGAAGCAGAAGCAGGAGAAGAAGAAGTATAAGAATCCGAAGAAGCAGAAGCAGAACCTGAAGCAGAAGGAGAAGCAGGAGAAGCAGAAGAAGCCGAATCTGGAGAAGCAAAATGAGAAACTGAAGTAGAAGCAGAAGCAGAAGCAGAAAGAGAATCAAAAGCAGAAGGAGAAGCAGAAGAAACAGAAGAAGCAGAAGCAGTAGCAGTTGCAGCAGAAGCAGAAGGAGAAGCAGAAGGAAAGCAGAAGAACGAGAAGGAGAAGGAGAAACAGAAGGAGAATCAGAAGGAGAAGCAGAAGAAGCAGAAGGACAAGCAGAAGGAGAAACAGAAGCAGAAGAAACAGCAGAAAGAGAAGCAGAAGCAGAAGAAGATGCAGAAGGAGAAGCAGGAGAAGCAGAAGAAGCAGAAGCAGAAGGAGAAGTAGAAGAAGGAGAAGGAGAAGGAAGAGCCGCAGAAGCAATAGGAGAAGCAGAAAGAGAAGCAGAAGCAGAATGAGAAGCAGAAAGAGAAGCAGTAGAAGCAGAAGAAGCAGGAAAAGCAGAAGCAGAAGAAAGAGAAGAAGACGAAGAAGAAGAAGAACCATAAGGAGAAGCATAAGGAGAAGCATAAGGAGAAGTATAAGGAGAAGCAGTAGAAGCAGAAGAAGCAGAAGCAGGAGAAGCAGAAGCAGAAGAAAAAGAATAAGCAAAAGAAGCAGAAGCAGTGAGAGAAGCAGAAGAAGGAGAAGGAGAAGGAGCAGCAGAAGGAGAAGCAGAAGCAGAAAGAGAAGCAGAAACAGAAGGAGAACAAGAAGGAGAAGCAGGAGAATCAGAAGAAGCAGAAAGAGAAGGAGAAGAAGGAGAAGCAGAAGTAGAATCCGAAGAAGCAGAAGAAGAAGAAGCAGAAGAAACAGAAGCAAAAGAAACAGAAGAAGGAGAAGAGCAGAAGCAGAAGCAGAAGGAGAAGCAGAAGCAGAAGGAGAAGCAGAAAGAGGAGGAGAAGGAGAAGGAGAAGGAGAAGAAGCAGCAGAAGGAGAAGCAGCAGAAGAAGCAGAAAAACAAGCAGGAGAAGCAGAAGCACAAAGAGAAGTAGAAGCAGAAGCAGAAGAAGAAGCAGTAGAAGCATAAGAAGCAGAAGCAGGAGAAGCAGAAACAGAAGAAATAAAGAATGA
>NW_012300581.1:0-3503 GCF_000151885.1 Dipodomys ordii | reverse complement strand
AGCATAAGGAGAAGCATAAGGAGAAGCAGGAGAAGCAGAAGAAGCAGAAGCAGGAGAAGCAGAAGATAAAGAATAAGCAAAAGAAGCAGAAGCAGAATCACTGGGGGAAGCTGAAGAAGGAGAAGGACAAGGAGCAGCAGAAGGAAAAGCAGAAGCAGAAAGAGAATCAGAAACAGAAGGAGAACAAGAAGGAGAAGCAGGAGAATCAGAAGAAGCAGAAGTAGAAGCAGAAAGAAAAGGAGAAGAAGGAGAAGCAGGAGTAGAAACAGAAGAAGAAGAAGCAGAAGAATCAGAAGCAAAAGAAACAGAAGAAGGAGAAGAGCAGAAGCAGAAGGAGAAGCAGAAGCAGAAGGAGAAGAAGAAAGAGAAGCAGGAGAAGCAGAAGAAGCAGAAGAAGCAGAAGCAGAAGAAACAGGAGAAGCCGAAGAAGCAGAAGCAGAATCTGTAGCAGAAGGATAAACAGAAGAAACACAATCTGAAGCAGAAGCAGAAGAAACAGAAATAGTAGAATAAGCAGACGCAGAAGCACAAGGAGAAGCAGAAGAAGAAGAAGGAGAAGGCGAAAGAGAAGGATTAGGAGTAGGAGAAACAAAAGGATAAGCAGAAGCAGAAAGAGACGCAGAAGGAGAAGCAGCACGAGAAGTAGGAGAAGCTGGAGAAGCAGAAGCAGGAGAAGCAGAAGAAACAGAAGAAGCAGAACCAGAATGAGAAGTAGAAGGAGAAATTGAAGCAGAAGCAGAAAGAGAAGCAGAAGCAAAAGGAGATGCAGAAGAAGGAGAAGAAGAAGCAGACAGAGAAGCAGAAAGAGAAGCAAAACGAGAAGCAGGAGAAGCAGAATAAGGAGAAGAAGAAGCAGAAGAAACAGAAGAAGGAGAAGAAGCAGAAGCAGAAGGAGAAGCAGAAACAAAAGGAAGAGCAGAAAGAGAAGCAGGAGAAGCAGAAGAAGCAGCAGCACGAGAAGCAGAAGAAGCAGAAGCCGAGAAGCAGAAGCAGAATCTGACGCAGAAAGAGAAACAGAAGAAGCACAATCTGAAGCAGAAGCAGAAGAAACAGAAATAGTAGAATAAGCAGAAGCAGAAGCACCATGAGAAGCAGGAAAAGCAGAAGGAGAAGGCGAAAGAGAAGGATTAGGAGTAGGAGAAGCAAAAGGAGAAGCAGAAGCAGAAAGAGACAAAGAAGGAGAAGCAGCACGAGAAGTAGGAGAAGCAGGAGAAGCCGAAGAAACAGAAGACGCAGAAGCAGAATGAGAATCAGAAGGAGAAATTGAAGCAGAAGCAGAAACAGAAGGAGAAGCAGAAGCAGAAGAGAAGCAGAAGGAGAAGGAGAAGGAGAAGCAGAAAAAGAAGCAGAACGAGAAGCAAGAGAAGCAGAAGCAGGAGAGGCAGAAACAGAAAAAACAGAAGAAGGAGAAGAAGCAGAAGCAGAAGGAGAAGCAGAAACAGAAGGAAAAGCAGAAAGAGAAGCAGGAGAAGCAGAAGAAGCAGCAGCAGGAGAAGCAGAAGCAGAAGAAGCCGAAGAAGCAGAAGCAGAACCTGAAGCAGAAGGAGAAGCAGGAGAAGCAGAAGAAGCAGAATCTGGAGAAGCAGAAGGAGAAGCAGAAGCAGAAAGAGAAGCAAAAGCAGAAGGAGAGCAGGAGGAGAATCAGAAGAAACAGAAGAAGCAGAGGCAGTAGCAGAAGAAGCAGAAGATGCAGAAGCAGGAGGAGAAGCAGAAGGAAAAGCAGAAGAACGAGAAGGAGAAGGAGAAACAGAAGGAGAAGCAGAAAGAGAAGCAGAAGAAGGAGCAGGAGAAGGAAAAGCAGCAGGAGAAGCAGAAAGAGCAGCAGAAGGAGAAGCAGGAGATGCAGCAACAGGAGAAGCAGAAGCAGAAGAAACAGGAGAAGGACAAGAAGCAGAAGCAGAAGGAGAAGCAGAAACAGAAGGAGAAGCAGAAAGAGAAGGAGGGGAAGCAGAAGAAGCAGAAGCAGGAGAAGCAGAAGCATAAGAATCCGAAGAAGCAGAAGCAGAACCTGAAGCAGAAGGAGAAGCAGGAGAAGCAAAAGAAGCCGAATCTGGAGAAACAGAATGAGAAGCAGAAGGAGAAGCAGAAGCAGAAAGAGAATCAAAAGCAGAAGGAGAAGCAGAAGAAACAGAAGAAGTAGAAGCAGTAGCCGTTGTAGCAGAAGCAGAAGCAGAAGGAAAAGCAGAAGAACAAGAAGGAGAAGGAGAATCAGAAGGAGAAGCAGAAGGAGAAGCAGAAAGAGAAGCAGGTAAAGCCGAAGAAGAAGAAGTACAAGGAGAAGCAGAAGAAGGAGAAGGAGAAGCAGAAGCAGAAGAAGATGCAGAAGGAGAAGCAGGAGAAGCAGAAGAAGCAGAAGCAGAAGGAGAAGCAGGAAAAGCAGAAGAAGCAGAAGCAAAAGGAGAAGCAAAAGAAGGAGAAGGAGAAGCAGAAGCAGAAGAAGAAGCATAAGGACAAGCACAAGCAGAAGGAGATGCAGAAGGAGAAGCAGGAGAAGCAGAAGAAGCAGAAGCTGAAGGAGAAGCAGAAGTAGGAGCAGGTGGATAAGCAGAAGCAGATGGAGAAGCAGAAGAGGAATGAGAAGCAGAAAAAGAAGCAGGAGAAGCACAATAAGCAGAAGCAGGAGAAGCCGAAAGAGTAGAAGCAGAGGAAGCAGAAACAGAAGCAGAAGTAGAAGCAGAAGGAGAAGCAGCAGAAGAAGTAGAACCAGAAATTCAGGCAGGAGAAACAGAAGAAGCAGAAGCCGAAGGAGAAGCAAAAAGAGAAGCAGAAGGAGAAGTAGAAGAAGCAGCAGAAGGAGAAGCAGCAGAAGAAGCAGAAAAAAAAGCAGGAGAAGCAGAAGCAGAAAGAGAAGTAGAAGCAGAAGAAGCAGAAGCAGAAGAAGAAGCAGTAGAAGCATAAGAAGCAGAAGCAGGAGAAGCAGAAGCAGAAGAAAAAGAAGAAGCATAAGAAGCAGAAGCAGAAGCAGAGGGAGAAACAGAAGAAGGAGAAGGAGCAGCAGAAGGTGAAGCAGAAGGAGATGCAGAAACAGATAGAGAAGCAGAAACAGAAGGAGAAGAAGAAGGATTAGTTGGAGAATCAGAAGAAGCAGAAGCAGATAGAGAAGCAGAAGAAGGAGAAGGAGAAGCAGAAGCAGAGGAAAGGAAGGAGAAGCAGAAGAAGCAGAAGCGGGAGAAGCAGAAGTAGAAGAAGAAGAAGAAACAGAAGAAGGAGAAGGAGCAGAAGGAGAAGCAGAAGCAGAAGGAGAAGCAGAAAGAGAAGCAGAAGAAGCAGTAGCAGGAGAAGCAGAAGCAGAAGAAACAGAAGAAGCCGAAGAAGCAGAAGCAGGACCTGAAGCAGAAGAAACAGAACAAGGAGAAGAAGCAGAAGCAGAAGCAGAACGAGAAGCAGAAGAAGAAGAAGGAGAAGGAGAAAGAGAAGGATTAGGAGTAGGAAGAGCAGAAGGAAAATCAGAAGCAGAACGAGAAGCAGAAGGAGCAGGAGAAGGAGAAGCAGAAGGAGAATAA
>NW_012300580.1:0-3503 GCF_000151885.1 Dipodomys ordii | reverse complement strand
TCAGGAGAAGCAGAAGCAGAAAGAGAATCAAAAGCAGAAGGAGAAGCAGAAGAAACAGAAGAAGTAGAAGCAGTAGCAGTTGTAGAAGAAGCAGAAGGAAAAGCAAAAGGAAAAGCAGAAGAACAAGAAGGAGAAGGAGAAACAGAAGGAGAAGCAGAAGGAGAAGCAGAAAGAGAAGCAGGTAAAGCAGAAGAAGAAGCAGAATGAGAATCAGAAGGAGAAGCAGTAGAAGGAGAAGGAGAAGCAGAAACAGAAGAAGATGCAGAAGGAAAAGCAGAAGAAGCAGAAGCAGAAGGAGAAGCAGGAAAAGCAGAAGAAGCCGAAGCAAAAGGAGAAGCAAAAGAAGGAGAAGGAGAAGCAGAGGCAGAAGAAGAAGCATAAGGACAAGCACAAGCAGAAGGAGATGCAGAAGGAGAAGCAGAAGAAGCAGAAGATAAAGAAGCAGAAGTAGGAGAAGGAGAAGGAGGAGAAGCAGAAGCAGAAGGAGAAGCAGAAGCGGAATGAGAAGCAGAAAGAGAAGCAGGAGAAGCACAAGAAGCAGAAGCAGGAGAAGCCGAAAGAGAAGACCAGAAGAAGAATCAGAATCAGAAGTAGAAGCAGCAGAAGCAGAAGGAGAAGGAGCAGAATCAGAAATTCAGGCAGGAGGCAGGAGAAACAGAAGAAGCAGAAGCAGAAGGAGAAGCAAAAAGAGAAGCTGAAGGAGAAGTAGAAGAAGCAGCAGAAGGAGAAGCAGCAGAAGAAGCAGAAAAACAAGCAGGAGAAGCAGAAGCACAAAGAGAAGTAGAAGCAGAAGAAGCAGAAGTAGAAGAAGAAGCAGTAGAAGCATAAGAAGCAGAAGCAGGAGAAGCAGAAGCAGAAGATAAAGAAGAAGCACAAGAAGCAGAAGCAGAGGGAGAAACAGAAGAAGGAGAAAGAGCAGCAGAAGGCGATGCAGAAGCAGAAAGCGAAGCAGAAACAGAAGGAGAAGAAGAAGGAGAAGTTGGAGAATCAGAAGAAGCAGAAGCAGAAGCAGAAAGAGAAGGAGAAGAAGGAGAAGGAGAAGCAGAAGGAGAAGGACAAGCAGGAGAAGCAGAAGAAGCAGAAGCGGGAGGAGCAGAAGAAGAAGAAACAGAAGAAAGAGAAGGAGCAGAAGGAGAAGCAGAAGCTGAAGGAGAAGCAGAAAGAGAAGCAGAAGAAGCAGAAGAAGCAGTAGCAAAAGAAGCAGAAGCAGAAGAAACAGAAGAAGCCGAAGAATCAGAAGGAGAACCTGAAGCAGAAGGACAAGCAGAAGCAGCACAAGCTGGAAAAGCAGAAGCAGAAGAAACCGAACAAGCAGAAGAAGCAGAAGCAGAACGAGAAGCAGAAGAAGAAGGAGAAAGAGAAGGATTAGGAGTAGGAGGAGCAGAAGCAGAATAAGAAGCAGAAAGAGAAGCAGAAGAAGAAGCAGAAGGAGAAACAGAAGAAGCAGAAGCAGGAGAAGCAGAAGCAGAAGCAGAATGAGAAGCACAAGAAGGAGAAATTGAAGGAGAAGGAGAAGGAGACGGAGAAGCAGAAGGAGAAGTAGGAGAAGCAGAAGAAGAAGAAGCAGGAGAATCAGAAACAGAAGAAACAGAAGGAGAAGAGCAGAAGCAGTAGGAGAAGCAGAAGAAGCAGAAGCTGAAGCAGAAGAAGAAGAAACAGAAAAAGCAGAAGAAGCAGCAGGAGAAGCAGAAGAAGAAGAAGCAGAAGGAGAAAGAGAAGGATTAGGAGTAGGAGAAACAGAAGGATAAGCAGAAGCAGAAAGAGAAGGAGAATGAGAAGGAGAAGCAGGAGAAGCAGAAGAAGCTGAAGCAGGAGAAGCAGAAGCAGAAGAAACATAGGAAGGAGAAGAAGCAGAAGGAGAAGCAGAAACAGAAGGAAAAGCAGAAAGAGAAGCAGGAGAAGCAGAAGAAGCAGCAGCAGGAGAAGCAGAAGCAGAAGAAGCCGAAGAAGCAGAAGCAGAACCTGAAGCAGAAGGAGAAGCAGGAGAAGCAGAAGAAGCAGAATTTGGAGAAGCAGAAGGAGAAGGAGAAGCAGAAAGAGAAGCTAAAGCAGAAGGAGAAGCAGAAGGGGAAGCAGAAGAAAACAGAAGAAGCAGAGGCAGTAGCAGAAGAAGCAGAAGATGCAGAAGCAGATGGAGAAGTACAAGGAAAAGCAGAAGAACGAGAAGGAGAAGGAGTAGGAGAAACAGAAGGAGAAGCAGAAAGAGAAGCAGAAGAAGGAGCAGGAGACGGAAAAGCAGCAGGAAAAGCAGAAAGAGCAGCAGAAGGAGAAGCAGGAGATGCAGAAACAGGAGAAGCAGAAGGAAAAGAATCAGGAAAAGGACAAGAAGCAGCAGAAGAAGGAGAAGCAGAAACAGAAAGAGAAGCAGATAGAGAAGGAGGGGAAGCAGAAGAAGCAGAAGCAGGAGAAGCAGAAGCATAAGAATCCGAAGAAGCAGAAGCAGAAGCTGAAGCAGAAGGATAAGCAGGAGAAGCAGAAGAAGCAGAATCTGGAGAAGCAGAATGAGAATGTGAAGGAGAAGCAGAAGCAGAAAGAGAATCAAAAGCAGAAGGAGAAGCAGAAGAAACAGAAGAAGTAGAAGCAGTAGCAGTTGTAGCAGAAACAGAAGGAGAAGCCAAAGGAAAAGCAGAAGAACAAGAAGGAGAAGGAGAAACAGAAGGAGAAGCAGAATGAGAAGCAGGTAAAGCAGAAGAAGAAGAAGCAGAAGGAGAATCAGAAGGATACGCAGAAGAAGGAGAAGGAGAAGCAGAAGCAGAAGAAGATGCAGGAGAAGCAGGAGAAGCAGAAGAAGCAGAAGCAGAAGGAGAAGTAGGAAAAGCAGAAGAAGCAGAAGCAAAAGGAGAAACAAAAGAAGGAGAAGGAGAAGCAGAAGCAGAAGAAGAAGCATAAGGACAAGCACAAGCAGAAGGAGATGCAGAAGGAGAAGCAGGAGAAGCAGAAGAAGCAGAAGCTGAAGGAGAAGCAGAAGTAGGAGAAGGAGAAGGAGGAGAAGCAGAAGGAGAAGCCGAAGCGGAATGAGAAGGAGAAAGAGAAGCAGGAGAAGCACAAGAAGCAGAAGCAGGAGAAGCCGAAAGAGAAGAAGCAGAAGAAGCAGAAACAGAAGCAGAAGTAGAAGCAGAAGCAGAAGGAGAAGCAGCAGAAAAAGTAGAACCAGAAATTCAGGCAGGAGAAACAGAAGAAGCAGAAGCAGAAAGAGAAGCAAAAAGAGAAGCAGAAGGAGAAGTAGAAGAAGCAGCAGAATGAGAAGCAGCAGAAGAAGCAGAAAAACAAGCAGGAGAAGCAGAAGCAGAAGAGAAGTAGAAGCAGAAGAAGCAGAAGCAGAAGAAGAAGCAGTAGAAGCATAAGAAGCAGAAGCAGGAGAAGCAGAGACAAGAAGAAGCATAAGAAGCAGAAGCAGAGGGAGAAACAGAAGAATGAGAAGAGCAGCAGAATGTGAAGCAGACGGAGATGGAGAAGCAGAAGAGAAGCAGAAACAAAGGAGAGAGAGGATTAGTTGGAGAATC
>NW_012300579.1:0-2500 GCF_000151885.1 Dipodomys ordii | reverse complement strand
AGAAGCAGTAGAAGCAGAAGCAGGAGAAGCAGAAACAGAAGAAAAAGAATAAGCAAAAGAAGCAGAAGCAGAAGCAGTGGGAGAAGCAGAAGAAGGAGAAGGAGAAGGAGCAGCAGAAGGAGAAGGAGAAGCAGAAAGAGAAGCAGAAACAGAAGGAGAACAAGAAGGAGAAGCAGGAGAATCAGAAGAAGCAGGAGTAGAAGCAGAAAGAGGAGAAGAAGGAGAAGCAGAAGTAGAATCAGAAGAAACAGAAGAAGAAGAAGAAGAAGAAGAAGAAGAAGAAGAAGAAGAAGAAGAAGAAGAAGAAGAAGAAGAAGAAACAGAAGCAAAAGAAACAGAAGAAGGAGAAGAGCAGAAGCAGAAGCAGAAGCAGAAGAAGAAGGAGAAGCAGAAAGAGATGCAGGAGAAGCAGAAGAAGCAGGAGAAGCAGAAGCAGAAGAAACAGGAGAAGCCGAAGAAGCAGAAGCAGAATCAGAAGCAGAAAGAGAAACAGAAGAAGCACAATCTGAAGCAGAAGCAGAAGAAACAGAAACAGTAGAATAAGCAGAAGCAGAAGCACCACGAGAAGCAGAAGAAGAAGAAGGAGAAGGCGAAAGAGAAGGATTAGGAGTAGGAGAAGCAAAAGGATAAGCAGAAGCAGAAAGAGACGCAGTAGGACAAGCAGCACGAGAAGTAGGAGAAGCAGGAGAAGCAGAAGCAGTAGAAGCAGAAGAAACAGAAGACGCAGAAGCAGAATGAGCAGCAGAAGGAGAAATTGAAGCAGAAGCAGAAGGAGAAGCAGAAGCAAAAGGAGAAGCAGAAGAAGGAGAAGGAGAAGCAGAAAGAGAAGCAGAAGGAGAAGCAGGAGAAGCAGAAGCAGGAGAAGCAGAAGCAGAAGAAACAGAAAGAGAAGAAGCAGGAGCAGAAGGAGAAGCAGAAACAGAAGGAAAAGCAGAAAGAGAAGCAGGAGAGGCAGAAGAAGCAGCAGCAGGAGAAGCAGAAGCAGAAGAAGCCGAAGAAGCACAAGCAGAACCTGAAGCAGAAGAGAAGCAGGAGAAGCAGATCTGGAGAAGCAGAAGGAGAAGCAGAAGCAGAAAGAGAAGCAAAAGCAGAAGGAGAAGCAGAAGGAGAAGCAGAAGAAACAAAAGAAACAGAGGGAGTAGCATAAGAAGCAGAAGATGCAGAAGCAGAAGGAAAAGCAGATGAAGAGAAGGAGAAAGAGAAGGAGAAACAGAAGTAGAAGCAGAAAGAGAAGCAGAAGAAGGAGCAGGAGAAAGAAAAGCAGCAGGAGAAGCAGAAAGAGCAGCAGAAGGAGAAGCAGGAGATGCAGAAACAGGAGAAGCAGAAGCAGAAGAAACAGGAGAAGGACAAGACGCAGAAGCAGAAGGAGAAGCAGAAACAGAAGGAGACGCAGAAAGAGAAGTAGGGGAAACAGAAGAAGCAGAAGCAGGAGAAGCAGAAGCATAAGAATCCGAAGAAGCAGAAGCAGAACCTGAAGCAGAAGGAGAAGCAGATGAAGCAAAAGAAGCAGAATCTGGGGAAGCAGAATGAGACGCAGTAGGAGAAGCAGAAGCAGAAAGAGAATCAAAAGCAGAAGGAGAAGCAGAAGAAACAGAAGAAGTAGAAGCCGTAGCAGTTGTAGCAGAAGCAGAACGAGAAGCAGAAAGAAAAGCAGAAGAACAAGAAGGAGAAGGAGAAACAGAAGGAGAAACAGAAGGAGAAGCAGAAAGAGAAGCAGGTAAAGCAGCAGAAGAAGAAGCAGAAGGAGAAGCAGAAGAAGGAGAAGGAGAAGCAGAAGAAGATGCAGAAGGAGAAGCAGGAGAAGCAGAAGAAGCAGAAGCAGAAGGAGAAGAAGGACAAACAGAAGAAGCAGAAGCAAATGGAGAAGCAAAAGAAGGAGAAGGAGAATGAGAAGCAGAAGCAGAAGAAGAAGCATAATGACAAGCACAAGCAGGAGATGCAGAAGGAAGAGCAGGAGAAGCAGAAGAAACAGAAGCTGAAGGAGAAGCAGAAGTAGGAGAAAGAGAGGAGGAGAAGCAGAAGGAGAAGCAGAAGCGGAATGAGAAGGAGAAAGAGAAGCAGGAGAAGCACAAGAAGCAGAAGCAGGAGAAGCCGAAAGAGAAGAAGCAGAAGAAGCAGAAACAGAAGCAGAAGTAGAAGCAGAAGCAGAAGGAGAAGCAGCAGAAGAAGTAGAACCAGGAATTCAGGCAGGAGAAACAGAAGAAGCAGAAGCAGAAGGAAAAGCAAATGAGAAGCAGAAGAAGTAGAAGAAGCAGCAGAAGGAGAAGCAGCAGAAGAAGCAGAAAAAGAAGTAGGAGAAGCAGAAGCAGAAAGAGAAGTAGAAGCAGAAGAAGCAGAAGAAGCAGAAGCAGAAGAAGAAGCAGTAGAAGCATAAGAAGCAGAAGCAGGAGAAGCAGAAGAAAAAGAAGAAGCATAAGAAGCAGAAGCAGAGGGAGACACAGAAGAAGGAGAAGGAGCAGCAGAAGGTGAAGCAGAAGGAGATGCAGAAGCAGAAAGAGAA
>NW_012300578.1:0-3504 GCF_000151885.1 Dipodomys ordii | reverse complement strand
GTCCCCGCTGTGTCCTGCTCTGTTCCCCACTGTGTCTCCCGTTTTGTCCCTGCTGTGCCCCACTGTGTCCCGCTGTGCCCCGCTGTGTCCCCCACTGTGTCCCGTTGTGTCAACAGCTGTGTACCCCGCTGTGTCCCGCTGTGTCCCCGCTGTACCGTCGCTGTGTCTCGCTGGGTCCTGCAGTGTCTCTCTCTGTGTTCCCCACTGTGTCCTGCTGTTTCTCCCGCTGTGTCCTTCGCTGTGTACCCCGCTGTGTCCCGCTGTGTCCCGCTGTGTCCCCCGCTGTGTCCTTGCTGTGTCCCCTGTTGTGTCCCGCTGTGTCCTCACTGGGTAGCCCACTGTGTACCGCTGTGTCCCCCGCTGTCCCCCGCTGTGTCCCGCTGTGTCCCCCGCTGTGTCCTTGCTGTGTCCCCGCTGGGTCCCGCTGGGTCCCACAGTGTCCCCCGCTGAGTCTGGTTGTGTCACCGCTGTGTCCCGCTGTGTCCCCACTCTATCGACGCTGTGTCCCGCTGGCTCACGCTGTGTCCTCACTTTGTTCCCCGCTGTGTCCCGCTGTGTCCCCCGCTGTGTCTCTCGCTGTGTCCCGCTGTGTCCCCGGCTGTGTCCGGCTGTGTCCGGCTGTGTCCCGCTGTGTCCCGCAGTGTCCCCAGCTTTGTCCCGCTGTGTCCCGCTGTGTCCCGCTTTGTCCTCGCTGTGTCCCTCTGGGTCCAGCTCTGTCCCCCACTGTGTCCCCCGCTGAGTCCTCTATGTGTCGCCACTGTGTCCCGCTGTGTCCTCGCTGTGTCCCCTGCTATCTCCCGCTTTGTCCCACGCTGTGTCCCGCTGTGTCCCGCTGTGTCCTTGTTGTGTCCCCGGCCGTGTCCTGCTGTGTTCCCGCTGTGTCCCAAGTTGTGTCCCGCTGTGTCCCGCTGTGTGCTCCACTGTGTCCTGCTGAGCGCCGCTGTGTCCCTACTGTGTCCCCGCTGTGTCTTCGCTGTGTCCCGCTGTGTCTACTGCTATGTCCCCACTGTGTCCCGCTGTGTCTCGCTGTGTCCCGCTGTGTCCTCGCAGTTTCCCACGCTGTGTTCTGCTGTGTCCTCGCTGTGTCCCCCGCTGTGTCCCGTTGTGTACCCAGCTGTGTACCCCGCTGTGTCCTGCTGTGTCCCCGCTGTATCGATGCTGTGTCCTGCTTGGTCCCGCTGTGTCCTCGCTGTGTTCCCCACTGTGT
Organism: Dipodomys ordii; assembly: GCF_000151885.1. Classification (NCBI taxonomy): domain Eukaryota; kingdom Metazoa; phylum Chordata; class Mammalia; order Rodentia; family Heteromyidae; genus Dipodomys; species Dipodomys ordii. Next base: position 2,297 of record NW_012300578.1, on the reverse strand, counting down.
CCCGCTGTTTACCTCTCTGTGTCCCCCGCTGTGTCCCGCTGTGTACTGCTGTATCCCCCGCTGAGTCCCGCTGTGTCCCCGCTGTGTCCCAATGTGTCCTCGCTGTGTCCCGCGCTGGGTCCCGCTGGGTCCCCCTTGTCTCCCCCGCTGTGTCCCGCTGTGTCTGGCTGTGTTCCCCGCTGTGTCCCCCGCTGTGTCCCCCGCAGTGTCAGCGCTGTGTCCCGCTGTGTCCTCGCTGTGTCCCCCGCTGTCTCCCGCTCTGTCCCCCGCTGTGTCTCACGCTTTGTCCCCGCTGTGTCCCACTGTGTCCCGCTTTGTCCCGCTGTGCCCCCACTGTGTCCCGTTGTGTTCACAGCTGTGTACCACGCTGTGTAACGCTGTGTCCCCGCTGTATCGACGCTGTGTACCGCTGGGTCCCGCTGTGTCCTCGCTGTGTTCCCAGCTGGGTCCCGCTGTGTCCCCCACTGTGTCCCCCGCTGTGTCCCTATGTGTCCCACGCTTTGTCCCCCTGTGTCCCCGCAGTTTCCCCGCTGTGTCCCGCTGTTTCCCCCTGTGTTCTGTGGTGTCCCGCTTTGTCCCCCACTGTGTCCCCCGGTGAGTCGCCGCTGTGTCCCCGCTTTGTCCCGCTGAGTCCTCCATGTGTCCCCCACTGTGTCCCACATTGTCCCCCGCTGTGTCCCGCTGTGTCCACTGCTGGGACCCGGCTGTGTCCCGCTGTGTCCCACTGTGTCCTCACTGTGTCCCACTCTGTGTTCCTCTGTGTCCTCGTTGTGTCCCCCGCTGTGTCCCGCTGTGTCCCCCGCTGTGCCCTGCAGTGTCCCGCTCTGTCCCGCTGTGTCCTCGCTGTATCCCGCTGTGTCCCCCACTGTTTCCCCTGCTGTGTCCGGCTGTGTCCCCCACTGTGTGCCGCTCTGTCCCCCTCTGTGTCCCGCTTTGTCCCCCGCTGTGTCCCACTGTGTCCCCGCAGTGTCACTGCTGTTTCCTGCTGTGTCCCGCTGTGTTCCGTGGTGTCCCTCTTTGTCTCCCACTGTGTCCCCCGCTGTGTCCCGCTGTGTCCGACTGTGTCCCGCTCTGTCCCCGCTGTGTCCCGCTGTGTCCCGCTGTGTCCCGCTGTGCCCCCACTGTGTCCCGTTGTGTCCACAGCTTTGTACCATGCTGTGTAACGCTGTGTCTCCGCTGTATCGACGCTGTGTCCCGCTGGGTCCCGATGTGTCCTCGCTGTGTCCAGCTGTTTCCCCCACTGTGTCCCCCACTGTGTCCTCGCTGTGTCCCCCACTGTGTCCCGCTGTGTCCCGCTGTGTCCTCGCTATTTCCCGCTCTGTGTCCCGCTGTGTCCCCCGCCGTGTCCCGCTGTGTCCCGCTGTGTCCCGCTGCGTCCCCGCTGTGTCCCGCTTTGTCCCGCTTTGTCCCCCACTGTGCCCCGCAGTGAACCCGCTGTGTCCCGCTGTGTCCCAGTGTGTCCCGTGGTGTCCCGCTTTTTCCCCCGCTGTGTCCCCGGCTGAGTCTCGCTGTGTCCCCACTGTGTCCTCTCTGTGTCCCCCGCTGTGTCCTGCTCTGTTCCCCACTGTGTCTCCCGTTTTGTCCCTACTGTGCCCCGCTGTGTCCCGCTGTGTCCCGCTGTGTCCCCCACTGTGTCCCGTTGTGTCAACAGCTGTTACCCCGCTGTGTCCCGCTGTGTACCCGCTGTATCGACGCTGTGTCCCGCTGGGTCCTGCTGTGTCTCTCTCTGTGTTCCCCACTGTGTCCCGCTCTGTCTCCCGCTGTGTCCCTTGCTGTGTCCCCCGCTGTGTCCCGCTCTGTCTCCCGCTGTGTCCCTTGCTGTGTCCCCCGCTGTGTCCCGCTGTGTCCCCCGCTGTGTCCTTGCTGTGTCCCCGCTGGGTTCCGCTGGGTCCCACAGTGTCCCCCGCTGAGTCCGGTTGTCTCAACATCTTGTCCCGGTGTGTCCCCACTCTATCGACGCGTAAACCCGGGGAATTCCAGACGTCACAAATCCATACAGGAGATCACTCTCCTTGTCACGGGCACAGTCTTATGAAAAGTCCAGCAGCCAGACCTGCGGCCAGACCATGTGAAGGGCAAGTCCCACGCGTGTCTCAGCAGAATGGGCCACCGAGGGAGGGCCTGCCGCAAAGGACCCACAAGTGTCCGGGTGTGTCACACAGGGACCCCGGTTTGTCAACTCTGCCACCCCCAGGAAAAGCTTCCGGAGGGCAGGTTTACAGAGCCCAATCAGAAAGCCAGGAAGGATGGTCGGGGGAGTGGCGATACATTCAGGCACCAAGCACACTACATGAGAA
>NW_012300577.1:0-3504 GCF_000151885.1 Dipodomys ordii | reverse complement strand
ACCTTGTCCTCCGCTGTGTCCCTCTGTGTCCCCCTGTGTGTCCCCGCTGTGTCCCGCTGTGTCCCTCGCTGTGTACCCGCTGTGTCCCACTGTGTCCCCGCTGTGTACCCCGTTGTGTCCCTCTGTGTCCGCACTGTGTCCCTCTGTGTCCCCGCTGTGTCACCCTATGTCCCGCTGTGTCCGGCTGTGTCCCCGCTGTGTCCCCGCTATGTCCCCCGCTGTGTCCCGCTGTTTCCCCGCTGTTTCCCACGCTTTGTCCCGCTGTGTCCCCCGCTGTGTCCTCCGCTGTGTCCCGCTGTGTCCCCCACCGTGTCCTCCAATGTGACCCGCTGTGTCCCCTGGTGTGTCCCCGCTGTGTCCCCGCTGTGTCAGACTGTCCCGCTGTGTCCTCGCTGTGTCCTCCACTGTGTAACGCTGTGTCCTCCACTGTGTCTCGCGCTGGGTCCCGCTGTGTCCCCCGCTGTGTCCTGCTGTGTCCCGCTGTGTCCCTCTGTGTCCTCGCTGTGGCCCCACTGTGTGCCCCTGTGTACCGTGCTCTATCCAGCTGTGTCCCCGCTGTGTCACCCGCTGTTCCCACAGTGTCCACGTTGTGTCCCCTGCTGTGTCCCCAGCTATGTCCCGCTTTGTCCCTGCTGTGTTCCCCTGTGAGCCGATGTGTCCCCTGCTGTGTTCCCCACTGTGTCCCGCTCTGTCCCACTCTGTGTCCCGCTGTGTCCCGCGCTGTGTCCCGCTGTGTCCACTGCTGTGACCACGCTCTGTCTTGCTGTGTCCCACTGTGTCCCGGGCTGTGTCCCGCTGTGTCCCGCTGTGTCCCGCTGTGCCCCCACTGTGTCTCGTTGTGTCCACAGCTGTGTACCACGCTGTGTAACGCTGTGTCCCCGCTGTATCGACGCTGTGTACCGCTGGGTCCCGCTGTGTCCTCGCTGTGTTCCCCGCTGGGTCCCGCTGTGTCCCCCCTGTGTGCCCTGCTGTGTCCCACTGTGTCCCGCTGTGTCCCCCGCTGTGTCCCCCGCTGTGTCCCTATGTGTCCCACGCTTTGTCCCCCTGTGTCCCCGCAGTTTCCCCGCTGTGTCCCGTTGTTTCCCACTGTGTTCTGTGGTGTCCCGCTTTGTCCCCCGCTGTGTCCCCCGGTGAGTCGCCGCTGTGTCCCCGCTTTGTCCCACTGAGTCCTCCATGTGTCCCCCGCTGTGTCCCGCTGTGTCCGGCTGTGTCCCGCGCTGTGTCCCCCGCTGTGTCCCCGCAGTGTCAGCGCTGTGTCCCGCTGTGTCCTCGCTGTGTCCCCCGCTGTGCCCTGCGGTGTCCCGCTCTGTCCCGCTGTGTCCTCGCTGTGTCCCCGCTGTGTCCCCCGCTGTCTCCAGCTCTGTCCCCTGCTGTGTCTCACGCTTTGTCCCCGCTGTGTCCCACTGCGTCCCGCTGTGTCCCGCTGTGCCCCCACTGTGTTCCGTTGTGTCCACAACTTTGTACCATGCTGTGTAACGCTGTGTCTCCGCTGTATCTACGCTGTGTCCCGCTGGGTGCCGCTGTGTTCTCGCTGTGTTCCCCACTGTGTCCAGCTGTTTCCCCCACTGTGTAACCCACTGTGTCCTCGCTGTGTTCCCCGCTGTGTCCCGCTGTGTCCCGCTGTGTCCTCGCTATGTCCCGCTCTGTGTCCCGCTGTGTCCCCCGCCGTGTCCCGCGGTGTCCCACTGTGTCCCGCTGCGTCCCCGCTGTGTCCCGCTTTGTCCCCCACTGTGTCCCGCAGTGACCCCGCTGTGTCCCGCTGTTTCCCCCTGTGTCCCGTGGTGTCCCGCTTTTTCCCCCGCTGTGTCCCTGGCTGAGTCTCGCTGTGTCCCCCTGTGTCCTCTCTGTGTCCCCCGCTGTGTCCTGCTCTGTTCCCCACTGTGTCTCCCGTTTTGTCCCTGCTGTGTCCCGCTGTGTCCCGCTGTGTCCTGCTGTGTCCCCCACTGTGGCCCGTTGTGTCAACAGCTGTGTACCCCTCTGTGTCCCGCTGTGTACCCGCTGTATCGACGCTGTGTCCCGCTGGGTCCTGCTGTGTCTCTCTCTGTGTTCCCCACTGTGTCCCGCTGTGTCTCCCACTGTGTCCCTTGCTGTGTCCCCGGCTGTGTCCCGCTGTGTCCCCCGCTGTGTCCCGCTGTGCCCCCGCTGTGTCCTGCTGTGTCCCGCTGTGTCCTGCTGGGTCCTGCAATGTTCCCGCTGTGTCCCCGCTGTGTCCCGCTGTGTCCCCGCAGTTCACCGCTGTTTCACGCTGTGTCCCGCAGTGTTCCGTGGTGTCCCGCTTTGTCCCCCCGCTGTGGCCTCCCCTGAGGGCACCTCTGTGTCCCCGCTGTGTCCCGCTGTGTCCTCGCTGTGTCCGCCTCTGTCTCCTGCTCTGTCCACCGCTGTGTCTCATGCTTTCTCCCCGCTGGGTCCCGCTGTGTCCCGCAGTGTCCCCAGCTGTGTCCCGCTGTGTCACCGCTGTGTCCCGCTTTGTCCTCGCTGTGTCCCCCGCTGTGTCCCACTTTGTCCCTGCTGTGTACCTCGCTGTGTCCCTCTGTGTCCCACGCTGTGTCCCGCTGTGTCCCCTGCTGTGTCCCCACTGTGTCACGCTGTGTTTCGCTGTGTCCGGCTGTGTCCTCGCTCTGTCTCCCTCAGTGTCCAGCTGTGTCCTCCCTGTGTCCCCCGCTGTGTCCCGCTGAGTCCCCTGCTGTGTTCCGCTGTGTCCCGCTGTGTCACGCTCTGTCCCCTCTGTGTCCCTCTGTGTCCAGCTCTGTCCCTGTTGTGAGTCCGCTGTGCCCCGCTGTGTACCCTTCTGTGTCCAGCTGTGTCCCCTCTGTGTCCCGCTGTGTCCCTTCTCTTTCCCCCGCTGTCCACCGCTGTGTCCCCCGGATGTGTCCCGCAGTGTCCCCGCTGTGTCCCGCTGTGTCCTACTGTGTCCCGTGGTGTCCCGCTTTTTCCCCTCTATGTCCCCTGCTGAGTCCCCTCTGTGTCCCCGCTGTGTCCAGCTGTGTCCTCGCTGTGTCCTCCGCTGTCTCCCGCTTTGTCCCACGCTGTGTCCTACTGTGTCCCACTGTGTCCCTGCTGTGTCCCCCGCTGTGTCCCGCTGTGTCCCGCTGTGTCCCGCGCTGTGTCCTGCTGGGTCCCGCTGTGTCCCCGCTGTGTCCCTGCTGTGTCCGGCTGTGTTCCCCGCTGTGTCCCGCTGTGTCCTACTGTGTCCCGTGGTGTCCCGCTTTTTCCCTCTATGTCCCCTGCTGAGTCCCCTCTGTGTCCCTGCTGTGTCCAGCTGTGTCCTCGGTGTGTCCTCCGCTGTCTCCCGTTTGTCCCACGCTGTGTCCTACTGTGTCCCACTGTGTCCCTGCTGTGTCCCCCGCTGTGTCCCGCTGTGAACCGCTGTGTCACCCGCTGTGTCCTCGCTGAATCCGACATCTGTCTCCCGCACTGTCAAACGACTGTGACTCAATGCATTGTCCACGCATGGATCACGCTGAAAAACAAAAAGAACACAACTGTGTTCCTGTTTAAGTCACA
>NW_012300576.1:0-2518 GCF_000151885.1 Dipodomys ordii | reverse complement strand
GTGTCGGCGCTGTAGCCCAACCAGCACTTCTGGGGCTACTGGTGGCTAAGGCATGGAGGGCCCTATGATACACTCACCTCGTGAGGAGAGGATTGCCTGATCCTAGTCATGTGCCAATGATGGAAGCATCAAGCACTAAACCTCTGAGCTCCATCTCTAATCCAAGGAAGCAATTTGCCTTTATATTTTTGTTGGCTTCAGGGCTTGAACTCAGGGCCTGGGCACTGTCCCTGAGCCTTTCTGTGCTCAAGGCTAGCACTCTGCCACTTGAGCCACAGCACCACTTCCAGTTTTTGAGTGGTTACTTGGAGATAAGAGTCTCATGGGAACTTTTCTGCCTAGGCTGGCTTTGAACTGTGATCCTCAGATCTCAGCCTCCTGAGTAGCTAGGATTACAGGTGTGAGCAACCTGCACCCAGTTTAGTTTTGTTTTGTGTTTTGGCGTGTGTGTGCGCGCACACATGTCATTCCTGGGGTTTGAACTTAGAGCCTGGGCACTGTCCCAGGCTTCTTTTACTCAAGGCTAGCACTCTACCACTTGAGCTGTAGCTCTACTTCTGACTTTCTTTAAAGTAGTTTATTGGAGATAAGAGACTCATGGACTAGGCTGGCTTTGAACTGCAATCCTCAGATCTCTGCCTCCCGAGTAGCTAAGATTATAGCCATGAGCCAGGAGTGCCAGTTTTCCTTTTTTATTTTTTTCATTTAATCCATATACTCAGAGGCAGGGGGACATTGCACCTTTGAGTTCCTCCCCTAAGAATATCCTCCTTTGCTCTCACCCAATTTTCCTTTTTCAGAAGGAATTTTGTCATATTTTATGAATAAGTAGTTTTACGGAGAGGTTACAATTCAGTAAGTGAGGTTCTGAGCAATGCTTCTTGGTCAGTGTCACCCCTTCTATCATTCTCCATTTTTCTCTTCCCTGTCCTTACCCTAAAGTCACATAGTTCAATTTTTTGAATATAATGACTGTATTTGCTCACCCTCCTTTCTCCATCCATGTTTTCCCTTCATTGTCCTACCCCAAACCCACGTTTCTTTCCACTGCCTGTATTCATTTTTGTTACAGTTTGTTAATTGTTCAGAAGAGTTACACTATTGGACTCCTCCCCTAAACAGACCATCCTTTAGTGTGTGTGTGTGTGCGCGCGCGCGCGCGTGCGCACCCCTGTATATGTTATCATGGATGTTTGTATTTTAGCTCTAGCTTCAGGGAAGCAATTTTGACAGGATTGTCCCCATAGAATACGAAGTGGGTCAATTAGTTTGCAACCCACAAATTACGCAGTTGATGATGACAAGAAAGTACAGTGTGAAGTAGCAGAGCTCTTTCTGCACTTGAGGAGCTGGGTAATCCTCCTCCACCTGTGCCCTCTGCCCCGTGTTCTGTGCAGCCCAGGCTGGCCTGGAACTCCCCCTGTTCCTGCTGCCTGTACACACTCGAACACACACACACACACACAGAGTCACATATCCACAGACACACCAGTGCTAGAACTACATGCATGGGCTCCACACTTGGCCTTTTCCTTCATTTTAATCTAAGCATGTCATATGAAAATGTCATTAGGGAAAGAAGAGGCAAACTGCACTCCTCCCAGCTCTGTCCTCTGGGAGCACCATGAAATGTAAATTGTCATTCTCTAAACCACAGTCATTACTATGGCCCAGAGCTTGAGGCCCCCAGGGCAATCCTCCAACTGGTAAACAAGAGATACAAACCCAGAAACATTTCTCCACTAATCAGAAACACTCCCAGAATGCTGTTGGAAGTCTACCCAAACCACAGTGGCCTCTAGGCATGCACTGGTCCTCCTCCTCCTCCTCTTCTTCCTCCTCCTCCTCCTCCTCCTTCTCCATCTCCTCCTCTTCCACTGATGGTCCCAAATTTACTCAGTCTCCAAGGTGGTCACCTTTCCCATGGAGAATTCTGAGCCTCTGATTTGCATTGGTTGCATTTTTTCATCAGCTCCAGTTTTCCAAATTCCTCTCATTTCCACTTCATCCAGTTAGTGTGTTTGGCTCATTGTCTTCCAGCAGACTGGGACAGAGATATCACCCCCATGGAAATAGGAGCCTCATTGCTAATAAATCAGTTGATAACCACTGCTTAGGTTGAGCTCCAGCTCCATTTTTTCCATAGCCTTAATAATTAACTTTAGTTAATCGAATATTCTAATTCTATCCTGAAATGGATGCCATTTAAAAAGAGAGAAAGAGACTTCTTAAATCAAGTTCCTGAGAAGAGTATTTGGATGGAGCTGACATGTTCTAATTCTGGTGAAGATGTTGAGCCGCACCGCTTGGCTAGCTCTCCATTTCGTGTCCCATCCCCACCCTTGCTTACACAGTGAGAACTTTTGGTGCTCACCTGTAGTAGCACTGCCGGGCACTGCCTGCACAAGTACCTGTCCCACGAGTCTCCTGATGAGGAGGCCTGACACCACGCATGTCAGCAGTCTCCTCTCAGTTTTCACATATTCCTCAAGCTTCCTTGGCTACGGAAGCTTTTCGT
>NW_012300575.1:0-3504 GCF_000151885.1 Dipodomys ordii | reverse complement strand
CTGCCGGGTAGGTGAGGACCGATTGACTGAGTGAGTGACTGACCCGACCCGTGTTTTGCCCCTCCCGCCGCCCCATCCACCTTGTCGACGGCGAACGCGCTCCATCTAGTGGTGGTTTTGTGAATTGCAGTTTTCTCTCATGAAATGCATGGGGGAAAAAAAAGAACAAACAAACCACGCACTGACTGACTGAGAAAACCGACCCAGGCAGGCTGGCCCCGAGAGAGACTGCCTTCTTTTCAGAGAAGGGGTGGGGTGGGGATGATGATGTGCCTCGTTGGAGTATGGGGCCCATGCATAGGCAGGCAGGCAGGCTCGGAGTGGGACCGTTGTGTGTTGGAGCGCCAGTACAGTAGCTCAAGCCCCAGGATTGACTGGCAAGTCGAGAGGAAAAGGAGGGAGGGAGTGCGGGCGGGCGGGCTGGCGGGAGAGAGAATTCAAACGAGAGAGAGAGAGAGAGAGAGAGAGAGAGAGAGACAGACAGACAGACAGACAGACAGACAGAGACAAAGAGAGACACAGAGAGAGAAATAGAGAAACAGAAACAGAGAGACAAGAGACAGAGACGTGGTGACTTGGTCCGGCTGGACTACATACATGCTCTGTCGCGTCCGATCTTTGAGTTTCCTCAAAGATGCACGCACGCACACACACAGATACACTGAGATGCCCTCTGCCCCCTCTTCTCTCCTCTCTAATTCCCCAGCCCTCTTCCCCCTCCCCCCCGTCAGGCACCATAAATGACATCCCTCCCCTTCGCCTATTGCGTCAATTACAAACAAAAGGCAGCGTGAGATTCAAGCAAATTTGTTTTATTTGGTTCCGAGGGTAGGGTTGTGGATTTTAGTGCGGGGGTGGGGTCGGAGGTCTTGGTCGTGGTCGAGTAATCGCTTGCGGGGGGGGTGAGGATGGACGGTTACCCCACCTGCATGGATGGCTCGCGTTCCCCTCTGGCTGTCTGGTTGCCACTGAGTGCTTCCTATATCACCATCCGGTCACCTGCAGGGGCTGGAAAATAAGAAAATATTAAAAAGATAATTCTGAACAAGACTCCAGGGAAGCCCGAAGGAAGGGGAAGCAGAAGAAACAGAAGAAGCAGAGGCAGTAGCAGAAGAAACAGAAGATGCAGAAGCAGAAGGAGAAGCAGAAGGAAAAGCAGAAGAACGAGAAGGAGAAGGAGTAGGAGAAACAGAAGGAGAAGCAGAAAGAGAAGCAGAAGAAGGAGCAGGAGAAGGAAAAGCAGCAGGAGAAGCAGAAAGAGCAGCAGAAGGAGAAGCAGGAGATGCAGAAAATTGAGAAGCAGAAGCAGAAGAAACAGGAGAAGGACAAGAAGCAGAAGCAGAAGGAGAAGCAGAAACAGAAGGAGAAGCAGGAAGAGAAGGAGGGAAAGCAGAAGAAGCAGGAGAAGCAGAAGCATAAGAATGTGAATAAGCAGAAGGAGAACCTGAAGTAGAAGGAGAAGCAGGAGAAGCAGAAGAAGCAGAATCTGAAGAAGCAGAATAAGAAGCAGAGCGAGAAGCAGAAGCAGAAAGAGAATCAAAAGCAGAAGGAGAAGCAGAAGAAACAGAAGAAGTAGAAGCAGAAGCAGTTGTAGCAGAAGCAGAAGGAAAAGCAGAAGAACAAGAAGGAGAAGGAGAAACAGAAGGAGAAGCAGAAAGAGACGCAGGTAAAGCAGACGAAGAAGAAGCAAAAGGAGAATCAGAAGGAGAAGCAGAAGAAGGAGAAGGAGAAGCAGAAGAAGATGCAGAAGGAGAAGCAGGAGAAGCAGAAGAAGCAGAAACAGGAGGAGAAGAAGGAGAAGCAGAAGAAGCAGAAGCAGAAGGAGAAGCAAAAAGAGAAGCACAAGGAGTAGTAAAAGAAGCAGCAGAAGGAGAAGCAGCAGAAGAAGCAGAAAAACAAGCAGGAGAAGCAGAAGCAGAAAGAGAAGTAGAAGCAGAAGAAGCAGAACCAGAAGAAGAAGCAGTAGAAGCATAAGAAGCAGAAGCAGGAGAAGCAGAAGCAGAAGAAAAAGAAGAAGCATAAGAAGCAGAAATAGAAGCAGAAGGAGAAACAGAGGAAGGAGAAGGAGCAGCAGAAGGTGAAGCAGAAGGAGATGCAGAAGCAGAAACAGAAGCAGAAACAGAAGGAGAAGTGGGAGAATCAGAAGAAGCAGAAGCAGAAAGAGAAGCAGAAGAGGGAGAAGGAGAAGCAGAAGCAGAAGGACAATCAGGAGAAGCAGAAGAAGCAGAAGCAGAAGAAGAAGAAGAAACAGAAGAAGGAGAAGGAGCAGAAGGAGAGGCAGAAGCAGAAGGAGAAGCAGAAATAGAAACAGCAGCAGAAGAAGCAGTTGCAAGAGAAGCAGAAGCAGAAGGAACAGAAGAAGCTGAAGAAGCAGAAGGAGAATCTGAAGCAGAAGGACAAGCAGAAACAGCAGAAGCTGGAAGAGCAGAAGCAGAAGATACATAACAAGCAGAAGAAGCAGAAGCAGAACGAGAAGCAGAAGAATAAGAAGGAGAAAGAGAAGGATTAGGAGTAGGAGGAGCAGAAGCAGAATTAGAAGCAGAAAGAGAAGCACTAGGAGAAGCAGAAGAAACAGAAGAAGTAGAAGCAGTAGCTATTGTAGCAGAAGCAGAAGGAGAAGCAGAAGCAGAAGGAGAAGCAGAAGGAAAAGCAGAAGAACAAGAAGGAGAAGGGAAACAGAAGGGGAAGCAGTAGGAGAATAAGAAGGAGAAGCAGAAGAAGGAGAAGCAGAAGCAGAAGAAGATGCAGAAGGAGAAGCAGAAGAAGCAGAAGCAGAAGGAGAAGCAGGAAAAGCAGAAGAAGCAGAAGCAAAAGGAGAAGCAAAAGAAGGAGAAGGAGAAGCAGAGGAAGAAGAAGAAGCATAAGGAAAAGCACAAGCAGAAGGAGATGCAGAAGGAGAAGCAGGAGAAGCAGAAGAAGCAGAAGATGAAGGAGAAGCAGAAGTAGGAGAAGGAGAAGGAGGAGAAGCAGAAGCAGAAGGAGAAGCAGAAGCGGAATGAGAAGCAGAAAGAGAAGCAGGAGAAGCACAAGAAGCAGAAGCAGGAGTAGCCGAAAGAGAAGAAGCAGAAGAAGCAGAAGCAGAATCAGAAGTAGAAGCAGAAGCAGAAGGAGAAGCAGCAGAAGAAGTAGAACCAGAAATTCAGGCAGGAGAAACAGAAGAAGCAGAAGCAGAAGCAGAAGGAGAAGCAAAAAGAGAAGCAGTAGGAGAAGTAGAAGAAGCAGCAGAAGGAGAAGCAGCAGAAGAAGCAGAAAAACAAGCAGGAGAAGCAGAAGCAGAAAGAGAAGTAGAAGCAGAAGAAGCAGAAGCAGAAGAAGAAGCAGTAGAAGCACAAGAAGCAGAAGCAGGAGAAGCAGAAGCAGAAGATAAAGAAGAAGCATAAGAAGCAGAAGCAGAGGGAGAAACAGAAGAAGGAGAAAGAGCAGCAGAATGTGAAGCAGACGGAGATGCAGAAGCAGAAAGCGAAGCAGAACAGAAGGAGAAGAAGAAGGAGAAGTTGGAGAATC
>NW_012300574.1:0-3505 GCF_000151885.1 Dipodomys ordii | reverse complement strand
CTTTCTGCTTCTCATTCTGCTTCTGCTTCTCCTTCTGCTTCTCCTCCTTCACCTTCTCCTACTTCTGCTCCTCCTTCTGCTTCTGCTTCTTCTGCTTCTCCTGCTTCTCCTTCTGCTTGTGCTTTTCCTTCTGCTTCTTCTTCTCCTTCTTTTGCTTCTCCTTTTGCTTCTGCTTCTTCTGCTTTTCCTGCTTCTCCTCCTGCTTCTGTTTCTTCTGCTTCTCCTGCTTCTCCTTCGGCATTTCTTCTGCTTCTCCTTCTCCTTCTTCTGCATCTCCTTCTGATTCTCCTTTTGCTTCTTCTTCGTCTGCTTTACCTGCGTCTCTTTCTGCTTCTCCTTCTGTTTCTCCTTCTGTTTCTCCTTCTCCTTCTTGTTCTTCTGCTTTTCCTTCTGCTTCTGCTACAACTGCTTCTGCTTCTACTTCTTCTGTTTCTTCTGCTTCTCCTTCTGCTTTTGATTCTCTTTTTGCTTCTGCTTCTCGTTCTGCTTCTTATTCTGCTTCTTCAGATTCTGCTTCTTCTGCTACTCCTGCTTCTCCTTCTGCTTCAGGTTCTCCTTCTGCTTCTTCACATTCTTATGCTTCTGCTTCTCCTGCTTCTGCTTCTTCTGCTTTCCCTCCTTCTCTTCCTGCTTCTCCTCCTGTTTCTGCTTCTCCTTCTGCTTCTGCTTCTTGTCCTTCTTGTGTTTCTTCTGCTTCTGCTTCTCAAGTTTCTGCATCTCCTGCTTCTCCTTCTGCTGCTCTTTCTGCTTCTCCTGCTGCTTTTCCTTCTCCTGCTCCTTCTTCTGCTTCTCTTTCTGCTTCTCCTTCTGTTTCTCCTACTCCTTCTCCTTCTCGTTCTTCTGCTTTTCCTTCTGCTTCTCCTTCTGCTTCTGCATCTTCTGCTTCTTCTGCTACTGCCTCTGCTTCTTCTGTTTCTTCTGCTTCCCCTTCTGCTTCTCCTTCTGCTTTTGCTTCTCTTTCTGCTTCTGCTCCTCCTTCTGCTTCTCCAGATTCTGCTTCTTCTGCTTCTCCTGCTTCTCCTTCTGCTTCAGGTTCTTCTTCTGCTTCTTCGACTTCTTCTGCTTCTGCTTCTCCTGCTGCTGCTTCTTCTGCTTCTCCTGCTTCTCTTTCAGCTTTTCCTTCTGTTTCTGCTTCTCCTTCTGCTTCTGCTTCATCTCCTTCCTATGTTACTTCTGCTTCTGCTTCTCCTGCTTCTGCTTCTCCTGCTTCTCGTTGTGCTTCTCTTTCTGCTTCTCCTTCTCCTTCTTCTGCTTCTCCTTCTACTTCTCCTTCTCCTTCTGCTTCAATTTCTCCTTCAGCTTCTCATTCTAGCTTCTGCGTCTTCTGTTTCTTCTGCTTCTCCTGCTTCTGCTTCTCCTGCTTCTCCTACTTCTCGTGCTACTTCTCCTTCTGCGTCTCTTTCTGCTTCTGCTTATCCTTTTGCTACTCCTACTCCTAATCCTTCTCTTTCGCCTTCTCTTTCTCCGTCTTCTGCTTCTCCTGCTTCTCCTTCTGCATCTTCTTCTGCTTCTGCTTCTCCTTCTGCTGCTTCTTCTGCTTCTGCTTCTCCTTCTTCTGCTTCTCCCTCTGAATCTGCTTCTTATGCTTATTCTTTTTCTTCTGCTTCTGCTTCTCCTGCTTCTGCTTCTTCTGCTTCTACTGCTTCTTCTTCTCCTTCTCCTTCTTCTTCTTCTTCTTCTTCTTCTTCTTCTTCTTCTTCTTCTTCTTCTTCTTCTTCTTCTTCTTCTTCTTCTTCTTCTTCTTCTTCTTCTTCTTCTTCTTTTTCTTCTTCTCTTCCTGCTGCTTCTGCTTTTCCTGCTTCTTCTTCTTCTACTGCTTCTCTTTCTGCTTCTCATTCTGCTTCTGCTTCTCCTTCTGCTTCTCCTATTGCTTCTGCGGCTCTTCCTTCTCCTTCTCCTACTTCTCCTTCTCCTTCTGCTTCTGCTTCTTCTGCTTCTCCTGCTTCTGCTTCTGCATCTTCTTCTGCTTCTGCTTCTCCTTCTGCTGCTTCTTTTGCTTCTGTTTCTCCTTCTGCTTCTCCTTCTGCTTCTTCTGCTTCTCCTTCTACTTCTCCTTCTGTTTCTCCTTCTCCTTCCTGTTTTTCTGCTTTTCCTTCTGCTTCTGCTGCAACTGCTACTGCTTCTGCTTCTTCTGTTTCTTCCGCTTCTCCTTCTCCTTTTGATTCTCTTTCTGCTTCTGCTTCTCCTTCAGCTTCTCATTCTGCTTCTCCAGATTCTGCTTCTTCTGCTTCTCCTGCTTCTCCTTCTGCTTCAGGTTCTGCTTCTGCTTCTTCGGATTCTTATGCTTCTGCTTCTCCTGCTTCTGCTTCTTCTGCTTACCCTCCTTCTCTTTCTGCTTCTCCTTCTGTTTCGGCTTCTCCTTCTGCTTCTGCTTCTTGTCCTTCTCGTGTATCTTCTGCTTCTGCTTCTCCTGTTTCTGCATCTCCTGCTTCTCCTTCTGCTGCTCTTTCTGCTTCTCTTGCTGCTAATCCTTCTCCTGCTCCTTCTTCTTCTTCTCTTTCTGCTTCTCCTTCTGTTTCTCCTTCTCCTTCTAGTTCTTCTGCTTTTCCTTCTGCTTCTCCTTCTGCTTCTGAATCTTTTGCTTCTTCTGCTACTGCCTCGGCTTCTTCTGCTTCTCCTTCTGCTTGTCCTTCTGCTTTTGCTTCTCTTTCTGCTTCTGCTTCTCCTTCTGCTTCTCCAGATTCTGCTTCTTCTGCTTCTCCTGCTTCTCCTTCTGCTTCAGGTCCTGCTTCTGCTTCTTTGGCTTCTTCTGCTTCTGCTTCTCCTGCTGCTGCTTCTTCTGCTTCTCCTGCTTCTCTTTCTGCTTTTCCTTCTGTTTCTGCTTCTCCTTCTGCTTCTGCTTCTTCTCCTTATTCTGTTTCTTCTCCTTCTGCTTCTCCTGCTTCTGCTTCTCCTGCTTCTTGTTCTGCTTCTCTTCTGCTTCTCCTTCTCCTTCTCCTTCTTCTGCTTCTCCTTCAGCTTCTCATTCTGCTTCTCCAGATTCTGCTTCTTCTGCTTCTCCTGCTTCTCCTTCTGCTTCAGGTTCTGCTTCTAATTCTTCGGATTCTTATGCTTCTGCTTCTCCTGCTTCTGCTTCTTCTGCTTCCCCACCTTCTCTTTCTGCTTCTCCTTCTGTTTCTGCTTCTCCTTCTGCTTCTGCTTCTTGTCCTTCTCCTGTTTCTTCTGCTTCTGCTTCTCCTGTTTCTGCATCTCCTGCTTCTCCTTCTGCTGCTCTTTCTGCTTCTGCTGCTGCTTTTCCTTCTCCTGCTCCTTCTTCTGCTTCTCTTTCTGCTTCTCCTTCTGTTTTTCCTTCTCCTTCTCGTTCTTCTGCTTTTCCTTCTGCTTCTCCTTCTGCTTCTCCAGATTCTGCTTCTTCTGCTTCTACTGCTTCTCCTTCTGCTTCAGGTTCCGCTTCTGCTTCTTCGGCTTCTGCTTCTTCGCCTTCTTCTGTTTTTTCTGTTTCTGCTTCTCCTGCTTCTGCTTCTCCTAGTTCTCGTTCTGCTTCTTTTTCTGCTTCTCCTTCTCC
>NW_012300573.1:0-3505 GCF_000151885.1 Dipodomys ordii | reverse complement strand
CCCCGCTGTGTCCTGCCGTGTCCCCCACTCTGTCACGCTGTGTCCCGCTCTGTCCCCGCAGGGTCACCGCTGTTTCACGCTGTGTCCCGCTGTGTCAGTGGTGTCCCGCTTTGTCCCCCGCTGTATCCCCAGCTGAGTCCCCGCTGTGTCCCCGCTGTGTCCCTCTGTCCTCGCTGTGTCCCCCGCTGTCTCCCGCTCTGTCCCCCGCTGTGTCTCACGCTTTATCCCGTCTGTGTCCCACTCTGTCCTGCTGTGTCCTGCTGTGTCCACCACTGTGTCCCTTTGTGTCCCCAGCTGTGTAACCCGCTGTGTAACGCTGTGAATCCCGCTGTATCAAGGCTGTGTCCCGCTGGGTCCCGCTGTGTCCTTGCTCTGTTATTCGTGGTGTCCCCCTCTGTCCCCCACTGTGTCCCCTGCTCTGTCCTACTGTGTCCCCCGCTGTGTCCCGTTTTGTCCCGCTGTGTCCCCCACTGTGTCCCTGCTGTGTCCCTGCTGTGTCCCAGCTGTGTCACGCTGTGTCCTGCTGTGTCCCGTTGTGTCCCGCTGTAACCCTGCTGAGTCCCCCTGTGTCCCCGCTGTGTCCTGTTGTGTCGTCGCTCTGTCCTCCGCTGTGTCCCGCTGTGTCCTCTGCTGTGTCCCGCTGTGTCACTCTGTGTCCCGCTGTATCCCGCTGTGACCCCGCTGAGTCCCCGCTGTGTCCCCTGCTGTCTCCCACTCTGTCCCCCGCTGTGTCTCACCCTTTGTCCCCGCTGTGTCCCACTGTGTCCCGCTGTGTCCCGCTGTGCCCACACTGTGTCCTGTTGTGTCCACAGCTGTGTACCACGCTGTGTAACGCTGTGTCCCCGCTGTATCTATGCTGTTCCTCGCTGTGTCCCGCTGTGTCCCCCGCTGTGTCCCCCGCTGTGTCCCACTGTGTCCTCACTGTGTCCCCCTCTGTGTCCCGCTGTGTCCCACGCTATGTCCCGCTGTGTCCAGCTGTGTCCCGCTCTGTCCCCGCTTTGTGCCCGCTGTGTCCCGCTGTGTACTCCGTTGTGTCCAGCTGTGTCACCGCTGTGTCCCGCTGTGTCCTCTCTTTGTCTCCACTGTCCCCCGCTGTGTCCCCCGCAGTGTCCCGCTGTGTCCCGCTGTGTCCCCCGCTTTGTCCTGCTGTGTCGACGCAGTGTTCCCTCTGTGTCCTGCTGTGTCACACTGTGTCCCATGGTGTCCCGCTTTTTTCCCCGCTGTTTCCCCCTCTGAGTCCCCTTTGTGTCCACACTGTGTCCCACTGTGTCCCCCTGTGTCCTAGCTGTGTCCCCCGCTGTGTCCCGCTGTGTCCCGCTGTGTCCTCGCTGTGTCCCCCGCTGTCTCCCGCTCTGTCCCCCGCTGTGTCTCACGCTTTATCCCTTCTGTGTCCCACTCTGTCCCGCTGTGTCCCGCTGTGCCCACACTGTGTCCCATTGTGTCCACAACTGTGTATACCGCTGTGACCCCGCTGAGTCCCCGCTGTGTCCCCGCTGTGTCCCCCGCTGTCTCCCACTCTGTCCCCCGCTGTGTCTCACACTTTGTCCCCGCTGTGTCCCACTGTGTCCCGCTGTATCGACGCTGTGCCCACACTGTGTCCCGTTGTGTCCACAGCTGTGTACCACGCTGTGTAACGCTGTGTCCCCGCTGTATCTACGCTGTTCCTCGCTGTGTCCCCCGCTGTGTCCCCCGCTGTGTCCTCGCTGTGTCCCCAGCTGTGTCCCACTTTGTCCTAGCTGGGTCCCCAGCTGGGTCCCGCTGTGTCCCCCGCTGTGTCACACTGTGTTCCGCTGTGTCCCGCTCTGTCCCTGCTGTGTCCCGCTGTGTCCTGCTGTGTCCCCCTGTGTGCGCGCTGTGTCCCGCTATGTACTCCGTTGTGTCCAGCTGTTTCACCGCTGTGTCCCCCGCTTTGTCCCGCTGTGTCCTGCTGTGTCCTCAGTGCCTCCCCCACTGTGTCCCGCTGTGTCGCCCGCAGTGTCCCGCTGTGTCCCGCTGTGTCCCGCTCTGTCCCTGCTGTGTCCCGCTGTGCCCTGCTGTGTCGTCGTTGTGTCCCCCGCTGTCTCCCACTCTGTCCCTCGCTGTGTCTCACGATTTGTCCTTGCTTTGTCCCACTGTGTCCCGCTGTGTCCCGCTGTGTCCCCACTGTGTCCCGTGGTGTCCACAGCTGTGTAACACGCTGTGTAATGCTGTGTACCCGCTGTATCGACGCTGTGTCCCGCTGGGTCCCGCTGTGTCCTCGCTGTGTTCCCCGCTGTGTCCCGCTGTGTACCCCTCTGTGTCCCCTGCTGTGTCCCGCATTGTCCCGCTGTGTACTGCTGTGTCGCCTGCTGAGTCCCGCTGTGTCGCCTGCTGAGTCCCGCTGTGTCCCCGCTGTGTCCCAATGTGTCCTCGCTGTGTCCCCCGCTGTGTCCCACTGTGTCCCAACTGTGTCCCCCGCTGTGTCCCGCTGTGTCCTGCTGTCTCCCCCTCTGTGTCCCCCGCTGTGTCCCTCTGTGTCCCCCGCTTTGTCACCGCTGTGTCCCGTTGTGTCCTCGCTGTGTCCCCCTCTGTCTCCCGCTCTGTCCCCCGCTGTGTCTCACGCTTTCTCCCCGCTGTGTCCAACTGTGTCCCGCTGTGTCCCGCTGTGCCCCCACTGTGTCCCGTTGTGTCCACAGTTGTGTACCACGCTGTGTATCGCTGTGTCCCCGCTGTATCGACGCTGTGTCCCGCTGGGTCCCGCTGTGTCCTCGCAGTGTTCCCCGCTGTGTCCCGCTGTATCCCCCGCTGTGTCCCCAGCTGTGTCCTCTCTGTGTCCCCCAATATATCCCGCTGTGTCCTCGATGGGTCCCCCGCTGTGTCCCGCTGTGTCACACTGTGTCCCATGGTGTCCTGCTGTGTCTTTGCTGTGTCCCCGGCTGTCCCCCACTTTGTCCCTAGCTGTGTCCCGCTGTGTCCCCCTGTTTCCTCGCTGTGTCCCCCGCTGTGTCCCGCTGTGTCCTTGCTGTGTCCCCCCTTGTGTTTCGCTGTTTCCTCGATGTGTCCCCCCCGTGTGCCGTTGTGTCCCCAGCTGTGTACCCCGTTGTGTCCCGCTGTGTCCCCGCTGTATCAACGCTGTGTCCCGCTGTGTCTCTCTGTGTCCTCGCTGTGTACCGCTCTGTACCCCTCTGTGTCCCCCGCTGTGTCCCGCTGTGTCCCGCTGTGTACTGCTGTGTCCCCCACTGAGTCCCGCTGTGTCCACCCTGTGTCCCCCGCTTTTTCTCTCTTTGTCCCGCTGTGTCCTCGCTGTTTTCCCCGCTGTGTCCCGCTGTGTCCCCCACTGTGTCCCGCGCTGTGTCCCGCTGTGTCCCGCTGTGTCCCCCGCTTTGTGCCCGCTGTGTCCCGCTGTGTACTCCGTTGTGTCCAGCTGTGTCCCGCTGTGTCCCCCGCTGTGTCAAGCTGTGTCCCATTGTGTCCCGCTCTGTCCCCTCTGTGTCCTCGCTGTGTACTCCTTTGTGTCAGGCTGTGTCAACGCTGCGTCTCGCTGTGA
>NW_012300572.1:0-3505 GCF_000151885.1 Dipodomys ordii | reverse complement strand
GTCACCCACTGGGTCCTCCCTGTGTCCCCCGCTGTGTCCCGCTGGGTCCCACACTGTGTCCTGCTGTGTCTACTGCTGTGTCCCCACTGTGTCCCGCTGTGTCCATGCTTTGTCCCACGCTGTGTTCCGCTGTGTCCTCGCTGTGTTCCCCGCTGTGTCCTGCTGTGTACCCCCATGTGTCCCCCTCTGTGTCCTGCTGTGTCCCCCGCTGTGTCCCTGCTGTGTCCCCACTGTGTCCGGCTGTGTCCCGCTGTGTCTAGCTGTGTCCCACGCTGTGTATCCCGCTGTGTCCCCCGCTTTGTCCCGCTGTGTACCCGCAGTGTCCCTGCTGTGTCTCGCTGTGTCACATTGTGTCCCGTGGTGTCCCGCTTTGTCCCCCGCTGAGTCCCCCGCTGAGTCCCCTCTGTGTCACTTCTCTGTCCCACTGTGTCCTCGCTGTGTCCCCCGCTGTGTCCCGCTGTGTCCTCCCTGTGTCCCCCGCTGTGTCCCGCTGTGTCCAGCTGTGTCCCACGCTTTGTCCCGCAGTGTCCCCGCTGTGTCCCGCTGTGTCACACTGTGTCCCGTGGTGTCCCGCTTTGTCCCCCGCTGTGTCCCCCGTTGAGTCCCCTCTGTGTCGCCTCTGTGTCCCGCTGTGTCCTCGCTGTGTCCCCCGCTGTCTCCCGCTTTGTTCCCCGCTGTGTCCCACTGTGTCCTCGCTGTGTCCCCCACTGTGTCCCGCTGTGTCTCCGCTGTGTGCCCAGCTGTGTCCCGCTGTGTCCCCCTGTGTACCTCACTCTGTCCCGCTGTGTCCTTGCTGTATCGACGCTGGGTCCTGCTGGGATATGCTGTGTCCTCCCTGTGTCCCCCGCTGTGTCCCGCTGTGTCCCACACTGTGTCCCGCTGTGTCTACTGCTGTGTCACCGCTGTGTCCCGCTGTGTCCATGCTTTGTCCCACGCTGTGTTCCGCTGTGTCCTCGCTGTGTTCCCCGCTCTGTCCTGCTGTGTACCCCTCTGTGTCCGCTTCTGTGTACTGCTGTGTCCCCCGCTGTGACCCTGCTGGGTCCCCGCTGTGTACTGCTGTGTCCCCCGCTGTGTCCCTGATGTGTCCCCGCTGTGTCCCCGCTGTGTACTGCTGTGTCCCCCACTGTGTCCCTGATGTGTCCCCGCTGTGTCCCGCTGTGTCCTCCCTGTGTCTCCCGCTGTGTCCCGCTGTGTCCCCCGCTTTGTCCCTGATGTGTCCCCACTGTGTCCCGCTGTGTCCAGCTGTGCACTGCTGTGTCCCCCGCTGAGTCCCGCTGTGACCCCGCTGTGTCCCGCTGTGTCCTCGCTGTGTCCCCCGCTGTCTCCAGCTATGTCCCCCGCTGTGTCTTACGCTTTGTCCCCGCTGTGTCCCACTGTGTCCCGCTGTGTCCCGCTGTGCCCCCAGTGTGTCCCGTTGTGTCCACAGCTGTGTACCACGCTGTGTAAAGCTGTGTCCCTGCTGTATCGACGCTGTGTCCCGCTGTGTCCACGCTGTGTCCTGCCATGTTCCCGTAGTGTCCCCACTGTGTCCCGCTGTGTCCCGCTGTGTACCCCGCTGTGTCCTGCTATGTTCCTGTAGTGTCCCCGCTGTGTCCCGCTGTGTCCCGCTGTGTCCCGTGCTGTAACACCTTGTCCCCCGCTGTGTTCCCCGATGAGTCCCTGCTGTGTCCCCGCTGTGTCCTGCTGTGACCTCCCTGTGTCCCCCGCTGTGTTCCGCTGTGTTCCCCGCTGTGTCCCTGATGTGTCCCTGCTGTGTCTCCCGCTTTGTCCCTGATGTGTCCCCGCTGTGTCCCGCTGTGTCCCGCTGTGTACTGCTGTGTCCCCCGCTGAGTCCCGCTATGTCCCCGCTGTGTCCCAATGTGTCCTCGCTGTGTCCCCCGCTGTGTCCTGCTTGACCCTCAGGGTCACCGCTGTTTCCTGCTGTGTCCCGCTGTGTTCCATGGTGTCCAGCTTTATCCCCCGCTGTGTCCCCCGAGTCCCCACTGTGTCCCCGCTGGGTCCCGCTGTGTCCTCGCTATGTCCCCAGCTGTCTCTCACTCTGTCCCCCGCTGTGTCTCATGCTTTGACCCGCTGTGTCCCACTGTGTCTCATGCTTTGACCCACTGTGTCCCACTGTGTCCCGCTGTGTCCCGCTGTGCCCCCACTGTGTCCGGTTGTGTACACAGCTGTGTACCACGCTCTGTAACGCTTTGTCCCCGCTGTATCGATGCTGTGTCCCGCTGGGTCCCGCTGTGTCCTCGCTGTGTTCCCCGCTGTGTCCCCCGCTGTGTCCCCCGCTGTGTCCCGCGCTGTGTCCTCGCTGTGTCCCACGCAGTGTCCCGCTGTGTCCTTGCTGTGTTCCCCGCTGTGTCCCACTGTGTCCCTTGCTGTGTCCCCAGCTGTGTCCTGCTGTGTCCCGCTGTGTCACTCGCTGAGTCCCTGCTGTGTCACCGCTGTGTCCCGCTGTGTCCTCGCTTTGTCCCCCGCTGTCTCCCACTCTGTCCCCCGCTGTGTCTCACGCTTTCTCCCCGCTGTGTCCCACTGTGTCCCGCTGTGTCCCGCTGTGCCCCCACTGTGTCCCGTTGTGTCCACAGCTGTGTACCACGCTGTGTAACGCTGTGTCCCTGCTGTATCGACGCTGTGTCCCACTGTGTCCCGCTGTGCCCCCACTGTGTCCCATTGTGTCTACAGCTGTGTACCACGCTGTGTAAAGCTGTGTCCCCGCTGTATCGAAGTTGTATCCCGCTGGGTCCCGCTGTGTCCTCGCTGTGTTCCACGCTGTGTCCCGCTGTGTCCCCCGCTGTGTCCTCGCTGTGTCCCCCGCTGTGTCCCGCAGTGTCCACGCTGGGTCCCCCGCTGTGTCCCGCTGTGTCCCCCGCTGTGTCCCGCTTTGTGCCCGCTGTGTCCCGCTATGTACTCCGTTGGGTCCAGCTGTGTCACGGCTGAGTCTCGCTGTGTCCCCTCTCTGTCTCCGCTGTCCCCCGCTGTGTCCTGCTGTGTCCCGCTGTGTCCCGCTGTGTCCCGCTGTGTCCCCCGCTTTGTCCTGCTGTGTCCCCGTAGTGTCCCCGCTGTGTCCCGCCGTGTCAGACTGTGTCCCGTGGTGTCCCACTTTGTCCCCCGCTGTGTCCCCCGCTGAGTCCCCTCTGTGTCACCTCTGTGCCCCGCTGTGTCCTCGCTGTGTCCCCCGCTGTCTCCCGCTTTGTCCCCCACTGTGACCGGCTGTGTCCCGTGCTGTCCGGCTTTTTCCCCGCTGTGTTCCCCGGTGAGTCCCCGCTGTGTCCCCGCTGTGTCCCGCTGTGTCCTCCCTGTGTCCCCCGCTTTATCCCGATGTGTTCCCTGCTGTGTCACTGATGTGTCCCCGCTGTGTCCCCCACTGTGTCCCTGAAGTGTCCCCGCTGTGTCCCCCTGTGTCCCGCTGTGTCCCCTGCTTTGTACCGCTGTGTCCCCGCAGTGTCCCCACTGAGTCCCACTGTGTCACACATGTGTCCCGTGGTGTCCCGCTTTGTCCCCTGCTGAGTCTCCTCTG
>NW_012300571.1:0-3505 GCF_000151885.1 Dipodomys ordii | reverse complement strand
ACCCTCTTTGTCTCCCGCTGTGTCCCCCGCTGTGTCCCGCTGTGTCCGACTGTGTCCCGCTCTGTCCCCGCTGTGTCCCGCTGTGTCCCGCTGTGTCCCACTGCGTCCCGCTGTGTCCCGCTGTGCCCCCACTGTGTCCCGTTGTGTCCACATCTTTGTACCATGCTGTGTAACGCTGTGTCTCCGCTGTATAGACGCTGTGTCCCGCTGGGTCCCGATGTGTCCTCGCTGTGTTCCCCGCTGTGTCCAGCTGTTTCCCCCACTTTGTCCCCCACTGTGTCCTCGCTCTGTCCCCCGCTGTGTCCCGCTGTGTTCCGCTGTGTCCTCGCTATGTCCCGCTCTGTGTCCCGCTGTGTCCCCCGCCGTGTCCCGCTGTGTCCCGCTGTGTCCTGCTGCGTCCCCGCTGTGTCTCGCTTTGTCCCGCTTTGTCCCCCACTGTGTCCCGCAGTGACCCCGCTGTGTCCCTCTGTGTCCCACTGTGTCCCGTGGTGTCCCGCTTTGTCCCCCGCTGTGTCCCCGGCTGAGTCTCGCTGTGTCCCCACTGTGTCCTCTCTGTGTCCCCGCTGTGTCCTGCTCTTTTCCCCACTGTGTCTCCCGTTTTGTCCCTGCTGTGCCCCGCTGTGTCTCGCTGTGTCCCGCTGTGTCCCCACTGTGTCCCGTTGTGTCAACAGCTGTGTACCCCGCTGTGTCCCGCTGTGTACCCGCTGTATCGACGCTGTGTCCCGCTGGGTCCTGCTGTGTCTCTCTCTGTGTTCCCCACTGTGTCCCGCTGTGTCTCCCGCTGTGTCCCTTGCTGTGTTCCCCACTGTGTCCCGCTGTGTCTCCTGCTGTGTTCCTTGCTGTGTCCCCCGCTGTGTCCCGCTGTGTCCGGCTGTGTCCCCCGCTGTGTCCTTGCTGTGTCCCCACTGGGTCCCGCTGGGTCCCACAGTGTCCCCCGCTGAGTCCGGTTGTTTCACCGCTGTGTCCCACTGTGTCCCCACTCTATCGACGCTGTGTCCCGCTGGGTCCCGCTGGGTCCTCTCTTTGTTCCCCGCTGTATCCCGCTGTGTCCCCCGCTGTGTCTCTCGCTGTGTCCCGCTGTGTCCCCGGCTGTGTCCGGCTGTGTCCCGCTGTGTCCCCCGCTGTGTCCTTGCTGTGTCCCAGCTGTGTCCCGCTGTGTCCCGCAGTGTCCCCAGCTGTGTCCCGCTGTGTCACCGCTGTGTCCCGCTTTGTCCTCGCTGTGTCCCCCGCTGTGTCCCGCTTTGTGCCTGCTGTGTACCCCGCTGTGTCCCTCTGTGTCCCTCTCTGTGTCCCGCTGTGTCCCCTGCTGTGTCCCCACTGTGTCACGCAGTGTTTCACTGTGTCCGGCTGTGTCCTCGCTCTGTCTCCCTCAGTGTCCAGCTGTGTCTTCCCTGTGTCCCCCGCTGTTTCCCGCTGAGTCCCCTGCTGTGTCCCGCTGTGTCACGCTCTGTCCCCTCTGTGTCCCACTGTGTCCAGCTCTGTCCCTGTTGTGAGTCCGCTGTGCCCCGCTGTGTACCCTTCTGTGTCCAGCTGTGTCCCCTCTGTGTCCCGCTGTGTCCCTTCTCTTTCCCCCGCTGTCCACCGCTGTGTCCCCCGGCTGTGTCCCTCAGTGTCCCCGCTGTGTCCCGCTGTGTCCTACTGTGTCCCGTGGTGTCCCGCTTTTTCCCCTCTATGTCCCCTGCTGAGTCCCCTCTGTGTCCCCGCTGTGTCCAGCTGTGTCCTCGCTGTGTCCTCCGCTGTCTCCCGCTTTGTCCCACGCTGTGTCCTACTGTGTCCCACTGTGTCCCTGCTGTGTCCCCCGCTGTGTCCCGCTGTGTCCCACGCTGTGTCCTGCTGGGTCCCGCTGTGTCCCCGCTGTGTCCCTGCTGTGTCCGGCTGTGTCCCCCGCTGTGTCCCGCTGGGTCCCGCTGTGTCCCCCGCTGTGTCCCGCTGTGTCCCCGCAGGTTCACCGCTGTTTCACGCTGTGTCCTGCTGTGTTCCGTGGTGTCCCGCTTTGTCCCCCGCTGTGTCCCGCTGTGTCCACTGCTGGGTCCCCGCTGGGTCCCGCTGTGTCTCGCTGTTTCCCGCTGTGACCTCGCTTTGTCCCATGCTGTGTTCCGCTGTGTCCTCCCTATGTCCCCCGCTGTATCCCGCTGTGTCCCCCGCTGTGCCCCGCAGTGTCCCGCTGTGTCCCGCTGTGTCCCGCTGTGTCTACTGCTGTGTCCCCGCTGTGTCCCGTTGTGTCCCCAGCTGTGTACCCCGCTGTGTCCCGCTGTGTCCCCGCTGTATCGACGCTGTGTCCCGGTTGGTCCTGCTGTGTCCTCGCTGTGTTCCCCGCTGTGTCCCGCTGTTTACCCCTCTGTGTCCCCCTCTGTGTCCCGCTGTGTCCCGCTGTGTACTGCTGTGTCCCCCGCTGAGTCCCGCTGTGTCCCCGCTGTGTCCCAATGCGTCCTCTCTGTGTCCCGCGCTGGGTCCCGCTGTGTTCCCCCTGTGTCCCCCGCTGTGTCCCGCTGTGTCCGGCTGTGTCCCACGCTGTGTCCCCCGCAGTGTCAGTGCTGTGTCCCGCTGTGTCCTCGCTGTGTCCCCTGCTGTCTCCCACTCTGTACCCCGCTGTGTCTCAAGCTTTGTCCCCGCTGTGTCCCACTGTGTCCCGCTGTGTCCCGCTGTGCCCCCACTGTGTCCCGTTGTGTTCACAGCTGTGTACCACGCTGTGTAACGTTGTGTCCCCGCTGTATCGACGCTGTGTACCGCTGGGTCCAGCTGTGTCCTCGCTGTGTTCCCCGCTGTGTCCCACTGTGTCCCCCACTGTGTCCCCCGCTGTGTCCCTATGTGTCCCACGCTTTGTCTCCCTGTGTCCCCGCAGTTTCCCCACTGTGTCCCGCTGTTTCCCACTGTGTTCTGTGGTGTCCCGCTTTGTCCCCCGGTGAGTCGCCAATATGTCCCCGCTTTGTCCCGCTGAGTCCTCCATGTGTCCCTCGCTGTGTCCCGCTGTGTCCCCCTCTGTGTCCCGCTGTGTCCACTGCTGGGACCCTGCTGGGACCTGGCTGTGTCCCGCTGTGTCCCGGTGTGTCCTCACTGTGTCCCACTCTGTGTTCCGTTGTGTCCTCGCTGTGTCCCCCGCTGTGTCCGGCTGTGTCCCCCGCTGTGCCCTGCAGTGTCCCGCTCTGTCCCGCTGTGTCCTCGCTGTGTCCCGCTGTGTCCCACTGTGTCCCCCACTGTTTCCCCTGCTGTGTCCGGCTGTGTCCCCCACTGTGTCCCAATCTGTCCCCCTCTGTGTCCCGCTGTGTCCCCCGCTGTGTCCCACAGTGTCCCCGCAGTGTCACTGCTGTTTTCTGCTGTGTCCCACTGTGTCCCGCTGTGCCCCCACTGTGTCCCGTTGTGTTCACAGCTGTGTACCACGCTGTGCAACGATGTGTCCCCGCTGTATCTACGCTGTGTACTGCTGAGTCCCGCTGTGTCCTCACAGTGTTCCCCGCTGTGTCCCACTGTGTCCCCCACTGAGTCCCCCGCTGTGTCCCTATGTGTC
>NW_012300570.1:0-1345 GCF_000151885.1 Dipodomys ordii | reverse complement strand
CACTACTATTTCTGTTTCTTCTGCTTCTGCTTCAGATTGTGCTTCTTCTGTTTCTCCTTCTGCGTCAGATTCTGCTTATGCTTCTTCGGCTTCTGCTTCTTCTGCTTCTCCTGCTGCTGCTTCTTCTGCTTCTCCTGCTTCTCTTTCTGCTTTTCCTTCTGTTTCTGCTTCTCCTTCTGCTTCTGCTTCTTCTCCTTCTTCTGTTTCTTCTGCTTCTGCTTCTCCTGCTTCTCGTTCTGCTTCTCTTTCTGCTTCTCTTTCTGCTTCTCCTTCTCCTTCGCCTTCTTCTGCTTCTCCTTTTGCTTCTGCTTCTCCTTTTGCTTCTGCTTCAATTTCTCCTTCTACTTCTCATTCTGCTTCTGCGTCTTCTGTTTCTTCTGCTTCTCCTGCTTCTGGTTCTCCTGCTTCTCCTACTTCTCGTGCTGCTTCTCCTTCTGCGTCTCTTTCTGCTTCTGATTATCCTTTTGCTTCTCCTACTCCTAATCCTTCTCTTTCGCCTTCTCCTTCTTCTTCTTCTGCTTCTCCTGCCGCTTCTGCTTCTGCTTATTCTACTATTACTGTTTCTTCTGCTTCTGCTTCAGATTGTGCTTCTTCTGTTTCTCCTTCTGCTTCAGATTCTGCTTCTGCTTCTTCGGCTTCTCCTGTTTCTTCTGCTTCTGCTTCTCCTGCTTCTTCTGCTTCTCCTGCTTCTCTTTCTGCTTCTCCTTCTGCTTCTGCTTCTCCTTCTGCTTCTGCTTCTGCTCTTCTCCTTCTTCTGTTTCTTTTGCTTCTGTTTCTTCTGCTTCTTCTTCTTCTGTTTCTTCTGATTCTACTTCTGCTTCTCCTTCTTCTCCTTCTCTTTCTGCTTCTACTTCTGTTTCTTCTGATTCTCCTGCTTCTCCTTCTTGTTCTACTTCTGTTTCTGATTCTCTTTCTGCTTCTGCTTCTCCTTCTGCTGCTCCTTCTCCTTCTCCTTCTTCTGCTTCCCCCACTGCTTCTGCTTCTGCTTCTTTTGCTTATTCTTTATCTTCTGCTTCTCCTGCTTCTGCTACTTCTGCTTCTACTGCTTCTCCTTATGCTTCTCTTTTTGTTTCTCCTTCTTCTTCTTCTTCTTCTTCTTCTTCTTCTTCTTCTTCTTCTTCTTCTTCTTCTTCTTCTTCTTCTTCTTCTTCTTCTTCTTCTCTTTCGTCTGCTTCTGCTTTTCCTGCTTCTTCTGCTTCTACTGAATCTCTTTCTGCTTCTCATTCTGCTTCTGCTTCTCCTTTTGCTTCTCCGATTCCTTCAGCTACCCATCCTTCTCCTACACCTTCTCCTACTTCTGCTTCTCCTGCTTTTGCTTCTTCTGCTTCTCCTGATTCACCTTCTG
>NW_012300569.1:0-2160 GCF_000151885.1 Dipodomys ordii | reverse complement strand
CTGCTTCTGCTTCTCCTTCTCCTTCTTCTGCTTCTCTTTCTGCTTCTGCTTCTTCTGATTCTCCAACTAATCCTTCTTCTTCTCCTTCTGTTTCTGCTTCTCTTTCTGCTTCTTCATCTCCTTCTGCTTCACCTTCTGCTGCTCCTTCTCCTTCTTCTGTTTCTCCCTCTTGTCCTTCTCCTGATTCTTCCACTTCTGCTTCTCCTGTTTCTGCATCTCCTGCTTCTCCTTCTGCTGCTCTTTCTGCTTCTCCGGCTGCTTTTCCGTCTCCTGCTCCTTCTTCTGCTTCTCTTTCTGCTTCTCCTTCTGTTTCTCCTTCTCCTTCTCGTTCTTCTGCTTTTCCTTCTGCTTCTCCTTCTGCTTCTGCATCTTCTGCTTCTTCTGCTACTGCATCTGCTTCTTCTGTTTCTTCTGCTTCTCCTTGTGCTTCTCCTACTGCTTTTGCTTCTCTTTCTGCTTCTGCTTCTGCTTCTGGTTCTCCTTCTCCAGATTCTGCTTCTTCTGCTTCTCCTGCTTCTCCTTCTGCTTCAGGTTCTGCTTCTGCTTCTTCGGCTTCTTCTGCTTCTGCTTTTCCTGCTGCTGCTTCTTCTGCTTCTCCTGCTTCTCTTTCTGCTTTTCATTCTGTTTCTGCTACTCCTTCTGCTTCTGCTTCTTCTCCTTCTTCTGTTTCTTCTGCTTCTGGTTCTCCTGCTTCTGCTTCTCCTGCTTCTCGTTCTGCTTCTCTTTCTGCTTCTCTTTCGGCTTCTCCTTCTCCTTCTCCTCCTTCTGCTTCTCTTTCTGCTTCTGCTTATTCTGATTCTCCAACTAATCCTTCTTTTTCTCCTTTTGTTTCTGATTCTCTTTCTGCTTCTCCATCTCCTTCTGCTTCACCTTCTGCTGCTCCTTCTCCTCCTTCTGTTTCTCCCTCTGCTTCTGCTTCTGCTTCTTATGCTTCTTCTTCTCTTTCTGCTTCTGCTTCTCCTGCTTGTTTTTCTGCTTCTTCTGCTGCTTCTCCTTCTGCTGCTTCTTCTACTTCTCCTTCTGCTTCTCTTTTTGCTTCTCTTTCTGCTTCTGCTTCTTCTGTTTCTCCTGCCTGAATTTCTGGTTCTACTTCTTCTGCTGCTTCTCCTTCTGCTTCTGCTTCTACTTCTGCTTCTGTTTCTGCTTCTTCTGCTTCTTCTCTTTCGGCTTATCCTGCTACTGCTTCTTGTGCTTCTCCTGCTTCTCTTTCTGCTTCTCATTTCGCTTCTGCTTGTCCTTCTGCTTCTGCTTCTCCTCCTTCTCCTTCTCAGACTTCTGCTTCTCCTTTTGCTTCTGCTTCTTCTGCTTCTCCTTCTGCATCTCCTTCTGCTTGTGCTTGTCCTTATGCTTCTTCTTCTGCTTCTGGTTCTCCTTCTTTTGCTTCTCCTTTTGCTTCTGCTTCTTCTGCTTTTCCTGCTTCTCCTTCTGCTTCTGCTTCTTCTGCTTCTCCTGCTTCTCCTTCTGCATCTTCTTCTGCTTCTGCTTCTCCTTCTCCTTCTTCTGCTTCTCCTTCTGCTTCTCCTTCTGCTTCTTCTTCTTCTGCTTTACCTGCTTCTCTTTCTGCTTCTCCTTCTGCTTCTCCTTCTGTATCTCCTTCTCCTTCTTGTTATTCTGCTTTTCCTTCGGCTTCTCCTTCTGTTTCTGCTACAACTGCTACTGCTTCTACTTCTGTTTCTTCTGCTTCTCCTTCTGCTTTTGATTCTCTTTCTGCTTCTGCTTCTCCTTCAGCTTGTCATTCTGCTTCTCCAGATTCTGCTTCTTCTGCTTCTCCTGCTTCTCCTTCTGCTTCAGGTTCTGCTTCTGCTTCTTCGGATTCTTATGCTTCTGCTTCTCCTGCTTCTGCTTCTTCTGCTTCCCCTCCTTCTCATTCAGCTTCTCCTTCTGAATCTGCTTCTCCTTCTGCTTCTGATTCTAGTCCTTCTCCTGTTTATTCTGCTTCTGCTTCTCCTGTTTCTACATCTCCAGCTTCTCCTTCTACTGCTCTTTCTGCTTCTCCTACAGCTATTCCTTCACCTGCTCCTTCTTATGCTTCTCCTAAAATTTCTCAATATCATTATCCTTCTCGTTATTCTGCTTTTCCTTCAGCTTCTCCTTCTGCTTCTCAATCTTCTGCTTCTTCAGGTACTGCCTATGCTTCATCTGTTTATTCTGCATCTCCTT
>NW_012300568.1:0-3506 GCF_000151885.1 Dipodomys ordii | reverse complement strand
TAGCGGGGACACAGCAGGGGACACAGTGGGACACAGCAGGGGATACAGCGAGGACACACAGGTCACATAGGGGGACACTGCGGGACACAGTGGGACACAGCAAGGACACAGAGTGACATAGCAGTTACACAGCGAGGACACACCAGGGACACAGCGGGACACATCGGGGACACAGCGGGGACACAGCGGGGGACACAGTGGGGGATAGAGCGGTAAACAGCGGGGGACAGAGGGGGACTAAGCGGGGGACACAGCAAAGAACACAGCGGGACACAGCGGGGGACACAGGGGAACACAGCGGGACACAGCCGGACACAGCTGGGGACACAGCGGGTGACACAACGGGGTAACAGCGGGAAACAGCGGGGGACACAGCGAGGACACAGCAGGACACAGCGGGGTACACAGAGGCAGATACAGTGGTACACATCGGTACACGGCGGGGACACAGCAGGACTCAGCGGTACACAGCGGGGGACACACCGGGGGAGAGCAGGCACACAGCGGGACACAGCGGGACACAGCGGGACACAGTGGGACACAGCGGGGAACACAGCGGGACACACAGCGGGACACAGCGGGACACAGCAGGACACAGCGGAGGACACAGCATGGACACAGCGGTCACAGCGGGGAAATAGTGGGGGACACAGCGGGGGACACAGCGGGATATAGAAGGACACAGCGAGGACACAGCGGGACACAGGAGGACACAGTGGGGACACAGCGGGGACACAGCGGGGGACACAGTGGGACACAGCGGGGACACAGAGGGACTCAGCGGTTACACAGCGAAGACACACCAGGGACACAGCGGGACACAGCGGAGACACAGCAGGGACACAGTGAGACACAGCGAGGACACAGTGGGACACAGCGTGGGATAGAGCGGGGGAGAGCGGTGACACACCGGTGGACAGCGGGGACACAGCGGGACACAGCGGGACACAGTGGGGGACACAGCGGGACACAGTGGGGGACACAGCGGGGGACACAGCGGGACACAGCTGGGGACACAGCGAGGACACAGCGGGACACAGCGGGGGACAGCGGGGACACACATTCGGACAGCAGGGACACAACGGAACACAGCGGTGGACATCGGGGACACAGCGGGACACAGCAGGACACATCGGGGACACAGCAGGGGAAACCGCGGGTCACAGACTGGACACAGTGGGGGACACAGCGAGGACAGAGCGGGACACAGAGGGATACACAGAGAGGACACAGCGTGACACATGGGGACACAGCGGGACACAGCGGGAGACACAGAGAGGACACAGCGGGACACAAATTGGGACACAGCAAGGACACAGCGAGACACAGCGGGAAAGAGCGGGACACAGCCGGGGACACAGCCGGGGACACAGCGGGACACAGCAGGGGACACAGCGGGGACACAGCGGGACACAGTGGGACACAGCGGGATACAGCAGGGGACACAGCGGGGACACACCGGGGACACAGCTGGAGACACAGAGGCGGACACAGCAGGAAACAGCGGGACACAGTGCGACACAGCAGGGACACAGCAGGGACACAGCCGGTCACAGCGGGGACACAGTGTGGGACACAGCGAGGACACAGCGGGACACAGAGGGATACAAAGAGAGGACACAGCGTGACACAAGGGGACACAGCAGGACACAGCGTGGACACAGAGAGGACACAGAGTGACACAAATGGGGACACAGCAAGGACACAGCGGGACACAGCGGGAAAGAGCGGGACACAGCGGGGGACACAGCCGGGGACACAGCGGGACACAGCGGGACACAGCGGGGGACACAGCAGGGACACATCAGGTCACAGCAGGGACACAGTGGGGGACACAGAAAGGACACAGCGGGACACAGAGGGATACACAGCGAGGACACAGAGTGATACATGGGGACCCAGCGGGACCCAACGGGGGACCCAGCGAGGACACAGAGGGACAAATGGGGACACAGCAAGGACACAGCAGGACACAGCGTGAAAAAGCGGGACACAGCGGAGGACACAGCTGCGGACTCAGCGGGACACAGCAGGGGACACAGCGGGGACACAGCAGGACACAGTGGGGACACAGCGGGACACAGCGGTACACATCGGGGGACACAGCAGGACACTGCAGGGTACATAGCGGGACACAACGGGACACAGTGGGACACAGCGGGTGCACAGCGGGACACAGCAGGGACACAGCAGGGGCACAGTGGGAAACAGTGGGACACAGCAGGGGACAAAGCAGTACAAACCGGGATACAGGGGGACACAGCGGGGGACACAGCGGGGGACACAGAGCTGCACACAGAGGGAGAGAGTGGAACACAGCAGGGACACAGCGGGGACACAGCGGGACATCGCAGGAACAAAGCGAGGACAGAGCGAGACACAGAGGTACACAGCGAGGAACACAGCAGGGGACAGTGGGGACAAACCGGGAAAAATGGGGACACAGCGGGACACAGCTGGGACACAGCGGGAACACAGCAGCACACAGCGTGGGACACAGTAGGACACAGCAGGGGATACGGCGAGGACACAGAGGGGACATAGGGGGACACTGCGGGACACCGTGTGACACAACGGGGACACAGAGGGACATAGCAGTTACACAGCGAGGACACACCAGGGACAGAGCGGGACACAGGGGGGACACAGCCGGGACACAGCGGGACCCAGCGGGGACACAGCGGGGACACAGCGGGACAAAGCGGGGGACACAGTGGGACACATTGGGGATACAGCAGGGACAAAGCGGGACACAGCGGGGGACAGAGCAGGATATAGCGGGGGACACAGCAGGACAGAGCGGAGACACAGCGGGACAGAGCGGGGAACACAGCGGGATATAGCAAGGGACACAATGAGGACAAAGCGGGACACAGAGGGACACAGCAGGGGACACAGCAAGGCCACAGCGGGGACACAGCGGGACACAGCGGGGGACACAGCAGGGGACACAGCAGGACACAGGGGGACACAGCAGGACACAGGGGGACACAGCGGGACACAGAGGGGACACAGCGGGGGACACAGCGAGGACACAGAGGGGGATACAGCGGGACACAGAGGGCACCCAGCGTTACAAGGCGCGGACACAGCAGGGGACACAGCAGGACACAGAGGGGAACAAAGGGGGCACAGCAGGACACAGGGGGACACAGCGGGACACAGCGGGGACACAGCGGGGGACACAGCGAGGACACAGCGGGGGATACAGCGGGACAAAAAGGGGGACCCAGCGTTACACAGCGGGGACACAGCGGGACACAGCAGGGGACACAGCGGGGACCCAGCGGGACACAGTGTGGACACAGCGGGACACAGCGGGACACTTCGGGGGACACAGCAGGACACAGCAGGGTACACAGGGGGACACAGCGGGACACAAAAGGACACAGCAGGGACACAGCGGGGGACACAGTGGGACACAGCGGGGTACACAGCGGGACACAGCGGGGACACAGCAGGGGCACAGTGGGAGACAGCGGGACACAGCGGGGGACAAAGCGGGA
>NW_012300567.1:0-3506 GCF_000151885.1 Dipodomys ordii | reverse complement strand
CAAGTGGGGACACAGCAGGACACAGCGGGACACAGCGGGGACAAAGCAGGGACACAGCGAGGGACACAGCGAGGGACACAGCGGGGGACACAGCGGGACACAACGAGAAACACATCGAGGACCCAGCGGGACCCAGCAGGACACAGCGGGGGACACAGCGGGACACAGCGGGACACAGCGGGGGACACTGCAGGG
The DNA here is from genome assembly GCF_000151885.1 of Dipodomys ordii. Lineage (NCBI taxonomy): Eukaryota > Metazoa > Chordata > Mammalia > Rodentia > Heteromyidae > Dipodomys > Dipodomys ordii. The sequence goes on along the minus strand of NW_012300567.1, from coordinate 3,311 downwards.
ACACATTGGGACACAGTAGGACACAGCGTAGGACAAAGCGGGAGACAGCAGTGGACACAGCGAGGACACAGATGGACACAGCGGGGACACAGAGGGGACTCAGCAGGGGACATAGTGGGAAAAAAGCGGGACACCACGGGACACCGTAGGACACAACAAGACACAGCGGGGGACACAGTAGGACAGAGCGGGGGACACAGCGGGGGACAGAGGGGGACACCACGAATAACAGAGCAAGGACACAGCGGGACCCAGCGGGACACATCTCGATACAGCGGGATTCACAGCGTTACACAGCGGGTTACACAGCTGGGGACACAAAGGGACACAGTGGTGGACACAGCGGGACACAGCGGGACAGAGTGGGACACAGACGGGAAAAAGCATGAGACACAGCGGGGGACAGAGCGGGAGACAGCGGGGGACACAGCGAGGACACAGCGGGGACACAGCAAGTACTCAGCGGAACACAGCGTGAGACACAGTGAGGACACCGGGGGATACAGCGGGACACAGCTGGACACAGCAGGAACACAGCAGTTGACACAGCGGGACACAGCAGGGGACACAGCGGGACACAGCGGGGGACACAGGGAGGACAGAGCGGGACACAGCGGGGACACAGCGGGGGACAAAGCGGGACATCACGGGACAGCGCGGGACACAGCGGGGACAAGGGGGAGACAGAGCGCGATACAGCGAGGACACAGCGGGACACAGCGGGGGACACAGCGGGACACAGCGGGGAACACAGCGGGACAAAGCAGGGTACACAGCAGGGGACACAGTGGGACACAGCGGGGTACCCAGTGGGAAACAGCGGGGGGCCCAGCGAGGACACAGCAGGACATAGCGGGGGACACAGACAGGAAAACAGCAGGGGACACACCGGGGGACACAGCGGGACACAGCGGGACCCAGCGGGACACAGCGTCGATACAGGGGGGATACAGCGTTACACAGTGTGGTACACATCTGTGGACACAAGGGGACACAGTGGGGGCACAGCGAGACACAGCGGGACACAGTGGGACAAAGCGAAGACAAATCGTGAGATACAGCGGGGGACAGAGCGGGAGACAGCGGGGGACACAGGGAGGACACAGCAGGGCACAGCGGCACACAGCAGGGACAGAGCGGGACACAGCGGGACACAGCGGGGAACACAGCGAGGACACAGCGGGACACAGCGTCGATACAGCGGGGATACAGCGTTACACAGCGTGGTACACATATGTGGACATAACGGGACACAGTGGTGGCACAGCGGGACACAGCAGGACACAGTGGGACACAGCGAGGACAAATCGTGAGACGAAGCGGGGGACAGAGCGGGAGACAGCGGGGGACACATCGAAGACACAGCAGGACACAGCGGGACACAGCAGGGACAGAGCGGGACACAGCGGGACACAGCGGGACACAGCGGGGGACACAGCGAAGACACAGCGGGACACAGCGGGGGATCCAGCGAGGACACAGCGGGACACAGCGGGGTACCCAGCGAGGACACAGCGGGACACAGCGGGGGACACAGCGGGACACAGCGGAGGACTCAGCGAGGACACAGCGGGACACAGCGGGGGACACAGCGAGGACAAAGCGTGGCACACAGCGGGGGACACTGCGGGACACAGTGGGGAACACAGCGAGGACACAGCGGGACCCAGCGGGACACAGCGTCGATACAGTTGGGATACAGCGTTACACAGCGTGGTACACATCTGTGGACACAACGGGACACAGTGGGGTCACAGCGGGACACAGTGGGACACAGCGAGGACAAATCGTGAGACGTAGCGGGGGACAGAGTGGGAGACAGCGGGGGACACAGCGAGGACACAGCAGGACACAGCGTGACACAGCAGGGACAGAGCGGGACACAGCGGGACACAGCGAGGGACACAGCGGGACACAGTGGGGGACCCAGCGAGGACACAGCGGGACACAGCGGGGAACACAGCGAGGACACAGCGGGGGACACAGCGGGGGACACTGCGGGACACAGCCGTGAACACAGCGAGGACACAGCGGGACCCAGCGGGACACAGCGTCGATACTGCGGGGACACAGCATTACACAGCGTGGTACACAGCTGTGGACACAACGGGACACAGTGGGGGCACAGCGGGACACAGCGGAACACAGTGGGACACAGCGGGGACAAAGCGTGAGACACAGCGGGGGACAGAGCGGGAGACAGCGGGGGACACAGCGAGGACACAGCGGGACACAGCGGGGGAAATAGCGGGACACAGCGGTGGACACAGGGGGACACAGCGAGGACACAGCGGGACACAGCGGTGGAAAGAGCGGGACACAGCGGTGGACCCACCGAGGACCCAGTGGGACCCAGCGGGACACAGCGTCGATACAGCTGGGATACAGCCTTACACAGCATGGTACACATCTGTGGGCACAACGGGACACAGTGAGGGCACAGCGGGACAGAGCGGGACACAGTTGGACACAGCGAGGACAAATCGTAAGACACAGTGGGGGACAGAGCGGGAGACAGCGGGGGACATAGCGAGGACAGAGCAGTACACAGCGGGACACAGCAGAGACAGAGCGGGACAGAGCAGGACACAGCGGGACACAGCGGGGGACACAGCGGGACACAGCGGAGGACCCAGCGAGGACCCAGCGGGACACAGTTGGGGACACAGCGAGGACACAGCGGGGGACACTGTGGGGGACACTGCGGGACACAGCGGGGAACACAGCGAGGACACAGCGGGACCCAGCGGGACACAGCGTCGATACAGCGGGGATACAGCATTACACAGCGTGGTTCACATCTGTGGACACAGCGGGACACAGTGGGGGCAGAGCGGGACACAGTTGGACACAGCGAGGACAAATCGTGAGATGTAGCGGGAGACAGCGGGGGACACAACGAGGACACAGCAGGACACAGCGGGACACAGCAGGGACAGAGCGGGACACAGCGGGACACAGCGGGGGACACAGTGGGACACAGCGGGGGATCTAACGAGGACACAGCGGGACACAGCGGGGAACACAGCGAGGACACAGCGGGGGTCACAGCGGGGGACACTGAGGGACACAGCGGGACACAGCGTCGATACAGCGGGGACACAGCGCGACACAGCGGGGTACACATCCTGTGGACACAACAGGACACAGTTGGGGACACAGCGAGGACACAACAGGACACAGCGGGGACACTGCAAGGACACAGCTGGACAAAGTGGGGGACACAGCGGGACACAGTGGGGGACACTGCGGGGACACAGCGGGAAAAGCGGGGGACACAGCGGGGGACAGCGGAGACAGAGATGGGACAC
>NW_012300566.1:0-3506 GCF_000151885.1 Dipodomys ordii | reverse complement strand
TGTCCCCGGTGAGTCCCCGCTGTGTCCCGCTGTGTCCTCCCTGTGTTCCCCGCTGTGCCTCGCTGTATCCCCCGCTGTGTCCCGCTGTGTCTACTGCTGTGTCCCTGGTGTGTCCCACTGTGTCAACTGTGTCCTCGCTGTGTCCCACACTGTGTTCCGCTGTGTCCTCACTGTGTCCCCCGATGTGTCCCTTTGTGTCCCCAGGAGTATACCCGCTGTGTCCCGCTGTGTCTCCGCTGTATCGACGCTGTGTCCCGCTGGTTCCCGCTGTGTCCTCGCTGTGTTCCCCGCTGTGTCCCGCAGTGTACCTCTCTGTGTCCCGCTGTGTCCCCTGCTGTGTCCCGCTGTGTCCCGCTGTGTCCTGCTGTGAACTGCTGTGTCCCCCGCTGTGTACCCTATGTCCCGCTGTGTCCCCCACTTGTCACGCTGTGTCCCCGCTGTGTCCCCACTGTGTCCCGCTGTGTTCCGCTGTGTCCCGCTGTGTCCCGCTGTGTCCTTGCTGTGTCCCAGGCTGTGTTCTGCTGTGTCCTCGCTATGTCCCCCTAAGTGTCCCTTTGTGTCCCCAGCTGTGTAACCCGCTGTGTCCCGCTGTGTCCCCGATGTGTCCTCGTTGCGTTCCCCGCTGTGTTCCGCTGTGTACCCCACTGTGTCCCCCTCTGTGTCCCACTGTGTCTCCCGCTGTGTCCCACTGTGTCCTGCTGTGTCCCGCTGTGTCCCGCTCTGTCCCCCACTGTATCCCCCGCTTTGTCCCCGCTGTGTCCCGCTGTGTCCCCGCTGTATCCCCCGCTGTGTCCAGCTGGGTCCCGCTGTGTCCTCGCTGTGTTCCCCTCTGTGTCCCGTTGTGTCCCCCTCTAAGTCCCCAGCTGTGTCACACTGTGTCCCTTGGTGTCACGGTTAGTCCCCGCTGTGTCCCCCGCTGAGTCCCCTCTGTGTCCCCGCTGTGTCCCGCTGTGTCCCGCTGTGTCCTCGCTGTGTCCTCCGCTGTCTCCCGCTTTGTTCCACAATATGTCCCGCTGTGTCCTGCTGTGTCCTCGCTGTGTCCCCGGCTGTGTCCCACTGTGTCCCCCGCTGTGTCCCGCTGTGTCCCGCTGTGTACCCTGCTGTGTCCCGCTATGTTCTCGCATTGTCCACACTTTGTCCCGCTGTGTCTCGCTGTGTCCCCGCTCTGTCCCGCTGTGTCCCGATGTGTTCCGTGGTGTCCCGTTTTATCCCTTGCTGTGTCCCCCGCTGTGTCCCCGCAGTGTCCCCACTGTGTCCCGCTGTGTCCTCCCTGTGTCCCCCGCTGTGTCCCGCTGTGTCCCCGCTATGTCCCGCTGTGTCCCCGCTGTGTCCCGCTGTGTCCTCCCTGTATCCCTCGCTGTGTTCCCCTCTGTCCTCCGCTGTGTCCCTCTGTGTTCTGCTGTGTCCCCCGCTGTGTCCCGCTGGGTCCCCCGCTGTGTCCCGCTGTGTCCCCGCTGTGTCCTTGGCTGTGTCCCGCTGTGTCCCGCTGTGTCCCCCGCTGTGTCCCGCTGTGTCCCCGCAGTGTCCCGCAGTGTCCCCGCTGTGTCCCCCACTGTGTCCTGCTTTTTCTGCCGCTGTGTCCAGCTGTGTACCCCTCTGTGTCCCGCACTGTGTCCTCATTTGTGTCCTGCTGTGTCCCCCCCCTGTGTCCATGCTGTGCCCCGCCGTGTCCCGCTGTGTCCCGCTGTATAATGCTGTATCCCCCGCTGAGTCCAGCTGTGTCCCCGCTGTGTCCCTATGTGTCCTCGCTGTGTTCCGCGCTGTGTACCGCTGTGTCCCCTCTGTGTCCCCCGCTGTGTCCTACTGTGTCCCTCTGTGTCCCCAGCTGTGTCCCCTGTTCTGTCCCACTGTTTCCCCCACTTTGTCCCGCTGTGTCCCGCTGTGTCCCCCGCTGGGTCCCGCTGTGTCTCCCGCTGTGCCCCACTTTGTCCCGCTGTGTCCCGCTATGTCCCGCTGTGTCCGGCTGTTTCCCCCGCTTTGTCCCTCTGTGTCCACGCAGTGTCCCGCTGTGTCCCGCTGTATCGACGCTGTGTTCCGCTGGGTCCCGCTGTGTCCTCGCTGTGTTCCCCGCTGTGTCCCACTGGGTCCCCCGCTGTATCCCCCGCTTTGTCCCGCAGTGTCCCCCGCTGTGTCCCCCTCTGTGTCCCCTGCTGTGTCCCATTGTGTCCCCAGCTGTGTCCCGCTGTGTCCAGATGTGTTCCCACTGTGTGCCGCTGTGTCCAGCTGTGTCTCCGCTGTGTCCCGCTGTGTCCCTCTGTGTCCCTCTGTGTTCAGCTGTGTCCCCGCTGTGTCCCGCTCTGTCCCCTGCATTGTCGCCCACTGTGTCCAACTGTGTCCTCTCTGTGTCCCTCGCTGTGTCCCTCTCTGTCCCCCACTCTTTCCCCCGCTTTGTCCCCACTCTGTCCCGCTGTGTCCCTGGTGTATCGACACTGTGTACCGCTGTGTCCCGCTGTGTCCTCGCTGTGTCCCCCTCTGTGTCCCTCTGTGTCCCCCACTGTGTCCCTTTGTGTCTCAAGCTGTGTACCCCACTGTGTCCCGCTGTGTCCCCGCTGTATCGACGCTGTGTCCCACAGGGTCCCGCTGTGTCCTCGCTGTGTTCCCCGCTGTGTCCCGCAGTGTCCCGCTGTGTCCCCGCTGTGTCCCCGCTGTGTCCCACTGTGTCCCCGCTTTGTCCCCGCTGTGTCCCGCTGTGTACACCCTGTGTCCAGCTTTGTCCCCACTGTGTCTCGCTGTGTCCCACGCTCTGTCCCCAACTGTGTTCTGCTGTGTCCCCGACTGTGTCCCGATGTGTCCCCCGCTGTGTCCCGCTGTGTCCCCGCAGGGTCACCGCTGTTTCCCGCTGTATCCCGCTGTGTTCCGTGGTGTCCCGCTTTATCCCCCGCTCTGTCCTCCACTGAGTTTCCGCTGTGTCCCCGCAGTGTCCGGCTTTGTCCTCGCTGTGTCCCCTGCTGTCTCCCGCTCTGTTCCCCGCTGTGTCTCACGTTTTGCCCTGCTTTTCCCACTGTGTCCCGCTGTGACCCGCTGTATCCTCGCTGTGTCCCCCACTGTGTCTCGCTATGTTCCCGCAGTGTCCCCGCTGTGTCCCGCTGTATCCTCGCTGTGTCCCCCGCTGTCTCCTGCTTTGTCCCACGCTGTGTCCCACTGTGACCCGCTGTATCCTCGCTGTGTCCCCCACTGTGTCTCGCTATGTTCCCGCAGTGTCCCCGCTGTGTCCCGCTGTGTCCCACTGTGTCCCGTGGTGTCCCAGTTTGTCCCCCGCTGTGTCCCCCGGTGAGTCCCCGCTGTGTCCCGCTGTGTCCCCCAATGGGTCCCGGTGTGTCTACTGCTGTGTCCCCGCTGTGTCCCGCTGTGTCCCGCTGTGTCCTCACTGTTTCCCACGCTGTGTTCCGCTGTGTCCTTGCTGTGTCCCCCGATGTGTCCCATTGTGTCCCCAGCTGTGTACCCCGCTGTGTCCCTCTGTGTCCCCGCTGTACCGACGCTGTGTCCCGCTCTGTCCCCCGCTGTGT
>NW_012300565.1:0-3506 GCF_000151885.1 Dipodomys ordii | reverse complement strand
AAATGTTAAGTAAAATTTTATAGAATATTTATGACTATGTAAAGACATGACTATTTAGATATTTAAGATATTAGGTAATAATTACAAATTAAGAATAATGATAATATATTGAGACTGGTCTTTTATTCTATTTTACAATAGTAATTAAATTATATTTGTAATGATTATATAAAAATACTCTTGTTTGGGGGGCTGGGAAGGTGGCTCAGTGGTAGAGCGCTTGCCTTGCATGCTCGAGGCCCTGGGTTGGATTCCTCAGCGCCACATAAGCAAACAGAAAAAATCCGGAAGTGGCGCTGTGGCTCAAGTGGTAGAGCGCTAGCCTTGAGCTGAAGAGCTAAGGGACAGCGCCCAGGCCCAGAGTTCAGGCCCCACGACCGGACCCAAAAAAAAAAATACTCTTGTTTGGTATTTGAATTATAATAAGTGATAAACATTTTTAAATGATTTCCATAGGAAAGGATCATTTTCTTAATGGTATCAATTCTTTTGTAATTTCAAAACAATTAAGAAAATTATTCCAAGGCCTGTTTGCTTTAAGACTACATTTGTTTTGTTGTTCAAGTGTTCATATGTTGGTAGAAATTAAAATTCCAAAATTTCAATGGATGTTGGCATTCAGGAATATCTTCATAGATATTAATATTGGAGTCCCTTAAGTGGAATTGTTTTATTTCATTTGTTGTTTTCACAAATAAATCAAGATGATTGTTTATTTTGTATATATTCACTGCTTTTGGCTCTTATCTTGAGAATACTTTTTTTCTTAGCAAAGTAGAGAAAAGGAATTGGATTGAGCAAGTAACATATGGCTTTCATAAAATGCAGATGCTCTCATTTGCTAAAAGTTTCTTCCAGAGGGGGCTGGGAAGGTGGCTCAGTGGTAGAGCACTTACTTTGCATGCTCAAGGCCCTGGGTTCGATTCCTTAGCACCACATAAGCAAAAAGAAAAAAGCCGGAAGTGGCGCTGTGGCTCAAGTGGTAGAGCGCTAGCTTTGAGCTGAAGAGCTGAGGGACAGTGCCCAGGCCCAGAGTTCAGGCCCCATGACCGGACCCAAAAAAAAAAAAGTTTCTTCCAGAAAATGTTATCAATTACTTATAAGTGATGCAAAATTCCTAGTTATTCCAGTTATCACATACACTTTTTGATTGAGTTATCTCTGCATAAACTAAAAAAAAAAACAGATAAAAAACCTAAAAATAAACAGAAATCACATCTTTGTTTTAAAAGCTATAGTTTATGAAAAGTTTTTACCCAACACCGAAAAACATCCTTTTAGGTATTCTGCAATTTGTGTGAAGTATATTAAACGATAGTTTTTTTCGGACATGAAATTCACATCAATATATTATCTCCTTTTATTCTATACATTTTAGTGCTTTGGAAGTGAATGGTACAATCATAGGTTTTCCAAGCCTAATTTACACAAATTTAACATTTCTTCAAATAGAAATGCTGTAAATTTTAGAACAGACATTAAAATAGATATAAAATTAAGTTACAGGTATTGGTCCAGCATACATCCTCGATAGTGTGTTTTTTCAAAATTTTTACAAGATTGTTCTGACTGACCTGTATTCCCTGAATTTACACACAAGTTAATTGAGCATGAGGACCAATATTATACAGAGATATCTAGATGTTTGATAGTCACCCATATTCTGCACCTTGTGAAAACACAAGGCCCAGATATTTTATATAGAAAAATGTCTTTAGAGAATGTTTGAAGCAACTAAAATTAATTTAGGAATGAGTTAAGATTTAGATAACATTGTAGTATAATAAAGCTTAATAATGACGACTTGAGCTGTACTACAGACGAGAGTTGGAGGGGATAGAATGATGGATCACATAGGAGCAGTATGTCATTGTTATTGTGTTTCAACAAACATAAAGACTTAAGAGAAGAAAAGGAAGAAAATAATCAAAGTGTCCTGAATCAAGTTTCCTTTTAATCCACCTAACAGTGTGGACTGAGTCAGAGAAGGTGGGAAAAAATAAAGCATTGTATAGACCTCTTACAATGTAAAGAAATTGTAATAGGAATATGATAAATAATTTCCAAAGAAATAAGGGAAAGAATAGGTAAACTATAAAGGCAAAAAGAATGAAGAGAGAAAAAAAGGAATGTAAAACCTTTATCAATAACAAACACAAGAGTTTGGAAGTAGAAAGGCAGTGGAAATATTCTAAATAACAATAAAATAATAATGAAAATTGCTGACGTGGATAGAATATGGATTACATTTTATCATATATAATTAAAAAAACATACTAGGAATGAAAATTTAAAAGTTATAATTTAAAACACTACTTAAATTATAGCTAGACAGTACAGTTCAGTGGTAAAACCTTGGCCTAGCATAAGTGAATCAATGGTGTGATCTCCCAAGCATTGCAAAGTACACACAAAGCACACACACACACAAACCACGTAAACACACACAGACACCCCCCCCCACATACACACATTTGGAATCTTGATATTATCATATTAAACAGAGGAAATTATCACAAATAGTAAAAATAGGTTAATATATAAAATAATATGGCTCGTACTATTTAAAAGTTTCACAGAAATAAAATAGTCACCATACACTTCGATTTCTATAAATTAAGTAAATTGAAAATTAAGAAATAGAAAACAGGAGAACCTTTGCAAACAAGTTTTAAATAAACATTTTGAAACATTTATCCTTTTATTTTGACAAAATATTGATGTTACTGGTGTTTAAACTCAAGATTTAGAATATGATAACTAGATGCTCTATATCTCTAATCATTTCACCCTGGATATTTTTATAATAAGGTCTCATAGTTTCTCAGGCTCTCCCAAATTACAAACCCTATTTGCAGTTCCTACCATAGCTAGAAAATGGAAGCCACAAATCGCCATGCCCAGTTCAAACTTTTTTTTTTTAATTCAAGTTCAAATATTTACAATAAAGTGACCAGGTAATGAATCCTTTCTTAATAAAGTGTGTGCTTCTTGACAATACAGTAGTTATTTGTTACCTGGAAAAATATGTTTAGAACTTTAAGAAAATAAATTTATTTAAATTCACCAACCATATAAAAATTAAGAAAATAATTTTAAATATTCACATATTAAATATTTTTAAAGCAAAATATATGGGTCTGAATAAATTACATGTGTAGAAATCATGCAAAATTAAATTAACTACTCCTACAACTCTCAAAAAATAATTGCCTTAACGAAAGAAAAGAAAATAAGTAATTAGGTTCAAAATTTGAAATTTCAAATATAAAATGAAGTTTACTCTGTAATTAACTGAAGTAACTGTAAACTCTCTGTATATCAATTTTATAATAAAAATGCATGAACAAAGAAAGCAAAAGGACCCACTGATCAATAGCAACAGCAAAAGCTGTTTTTGAGTATACAAAAAAAAAATCGATGTCACGGATTACAATGTTCCTTCCATAAGAAATGTACTCATTAACTTACTTAAGTAACTGTAACCCTTCTGTACATTACCATTA
>NW_012300564.1:0-3506 GCF_000151885.1 Dipodomys ordii | reverse complement strand
CATCTTCTTCTGCTTCTGCTTCTCCTTCTGCTTCTCCTTCTGCTTCGACTGCTTCTCCTTCTGTTTCTCCTTCTGCTTCTGCTTCTGTTTCTCCTTCTCCTTCTGGTGCTTCTGCTTTTCCTTCTGCTTCTCTTTGTGCTTCTGTTGCAACTGCAACTGCTTCGGCTTCTTCTGTTTCTTCTGCTTCTCCTTCTGCTTTTGATTCTCTTTCTGCTTCTGCTTCTCCTTCAGCTTGTCATTCTGCTTCTCCAGATTCTGCTTTTCCTGCTTCTCCTGCTTCTCCTTCTGCTTCAGGTTCTGCTTCTGCTTCTTTGGATTCTTATGCTTCTGCTTTTCCTGCTTCTGCTTCTTCTGCTTCCCCTCCTTCTCTTTCTGCTTCTCCTTCTGCTTCTGCTTCTCCTTCTGCTCATTCTCCTTCTTCTGTTTCTTCTTCTTCTTCTTCATCTTCTTCTTCTTCTTCTTCTTCTTCTTCTTCTTCTTCTTCTTCTTCTTCTTCTTCTTCTTCTTCTTCTTCTTCTTCTTCTTCTCCTTCTTCTTCTTCTTCTTCTGCTTCTCCCGCTTCTGCTTCTTCTGCTTCTCCTGCTTGTCCTTCTGCTTCTGCTTCTCCTTTTCCTTCTTCTGCTTCTCTTTCTGCTTCTGCTTCTGCTTCTTCTGATTCTCCAACTTCTCCTTCTCCTTCTCCTTCTGTTTCTGCTTCTTTTTCTGCATCTGCATCTCCTTCTGCTTCAACTTCTGCTGCTCCTTCTCCTTCTTCTTTTTCTCCCTCTGCTTCGGCTTCTGCTTCTTATGCTTCTTTTTTTCTTCTGCTTCTGCTTCTTCTGCTTCTGCTTCTTCTGCTTCTTCTGCTTCTACTTCTCTTTCTGCTTCTGCTTCTCCTGCTTGATTTTCTGCTTCTTCTGCTGCTTCTCCTTCTACTTCTTCTTCTACTTCTCCTTCTGTTCTCTTTTTGCTTCTCCTTCTGCTTCTGCTTCTTCTGTTTCTCCTTCATGAAATTCTGGTTCTACTTCTTCTGCTGCTTCTTCTTCTACTTCTGCTTCTGTTTCTGCTTCTTCTCCTTCTTCTCTTTCGGCTTCTCCTGCTTCTGCATCTTGTGCTTCTCCTTCTTCTCTTTCTGCTTCTCATTCCGCTTCTGCTTGTCCTTCTACTTCTACTTCTCCTCCTTCTCGTTCCCCTACTTCTGCTTCTCCTTCAGCTTCTGATTCTTCTGCTTCTCCTTCTTCTCCTTTCTGCATCTCCTTCTGCTTGTGCTTGTGCTTATGCTTCGTCTTCTGCCTCTGCTTTCTCCTTCTCCTTCTTTTGCTTCTCATTCTGCTTCTGCTTCTCCTTCTGCTTCTCCTATTGCTTCTGCTGCTCTTACTTCTCCTTCTCCTACTTCTACTTCTTCTTCTGCGTCTGCTTCTTCTGCTTCTCCAGCTTCTCCTTCTGCATCTTCTTCTGCTTCTTCTTCTCCTTCTGCTGCTACTTCTGCTTCTGCTTCTCCTTCTGCTTCTCCTTCTGCTTCTTCTGCTTCTCTTTCTGATTCTCCTTCTGCTTCTGCTTCTGTTTTTCCTTCTCCTTCTCATTCTTCTGCTTTTCCTTCTGCTTTTCCTTCTGCTTCTGCTGCAACTGCTACTGCTTCTTCTGTTTCTTCTGCTTCTCCTGCTGCTTTTGATTCTCTTTCCGCTTCTGCTTCTCCTTCACCTTCTCATTCTGCTTCTCCAGATTCTGCTTCTTCTGCTTCTCCTGCTTCTCATTCTGCTTCAGGTTCTGCTTCTGCTTCTTCGGATTCTTATGCTTCTGCTTCTCCTGCTTCTGCTTCTTCTGCTTCCCCTCCTTCTCTTTCTGCTTCTCCTTCTGTTTCTGCTTCTCCTTCTGCTTCTGCTTCTTGTCCTTCTCATGTTTCTTCTGCTTCTGCATCTCCTGTTTCTGCATCTCCTGCTTCTCCTTCTGCTGCTCTTTCTTCTTTTCCTGCTGCTTTTCCTTCTTCTGCTCCTTCTTCTGCTTCTCTTTCTGCTTCTCCTGTTTCTCCTTCTCCTTCTCCTTCTCCTTCTCGTTCTTATGCTTTTCCTTCTGCTTCTCCTTCTGCTTCTGCATCTTCTGCTTCTTCTGCTACTGCCTCTGCTTCTTCTGTTTCTTCTGCTTCTCCTTCTGCTTTTACTTCTCTTTCTGCTTCTGCTTCTCCTTGTGTTTCTCCAGATTCTGCTTCTCCTACTTCTCCTTCTGCTTCAAGTTCTGCTTCTGCTTCTTCGGCTTCTTCTGCTTCTGCTTCTCCTGCTGCCTCTTCTTCTGCTTCTCTTTCTGCTTTTCCTTCTGTTTCTGCTTCTGCTTCTGCTTCTGCTTCTTCTCCTTCTGTTTCTTCTGCTTCTGCTTCTCCTGCTTCTGCTTCTCCTGCTTCTCGTTCTGCTTCTCTTTCTGCTTCTCCTTCTCCTTCTTCTGCTTCTCCTTCTGCTTATGCTTCTCCTTCTGCTTCTGCTTCAATTTCTCCTTCTGCTTCTCATTCTGCTTCTGCGTCTTCTGTTTCTCCTGCTTCTCCTGCTTCTCCTACTTCTCGTGCTGCTTTTCCTTCTGCGTCTCTTTCTGCTTCTGTTTATCCTTTTGCTTCTCCTACTCCTAATCCTTCTCTCTCGCCTTCTCCGACTTCTTTTTCTTCTGCTTCTCTTGCTGCTTCTGCTTCTGCTTATTTTACTATTACTGTTTCTTCTGCTTCTGCTTCAGATTGTGCTTCTTCTGTTTCTCCTTCTGCTTCAGATTCTGCTTCTGCTTCTTCGGCTTCTCCTGTTTCTTCTGCTTCTCCTGCTTCTTCTGCTCCTCCTGCTTCTCTTTCTGCTTCTCCTTCTGCTTCTGCTTCTCCTTCTGCTTCTGCTTCTGCTCTTCTCCTTCTTCTGTTTCTTTTGCTTCTGTTTCTTCTGCTTCTTCTTCTGTTTCTTCTGATTCTACTTCTGCTTCTCCTTCTTCTCCTCTTTCTGCTTCTACTTCTGCTTCTTCTGATTCTCCTGCTTCTCCTTCTTGTTCTCCTTCTGTTTCTGCTTCTCTTTCTGCTTCTGCTTCTCCTTCTGCTGCTCCTTCTCCTTCTTCTGCTTCTCCCACTGCTTCTGCTTCTTTTGTTTATTCTTTTTCTTCTGCTTCTGCTTCTCCTGCTTCTGCTTCTTCTGCTTCTACTGCTTCTCTTTATGCTTCTCCTTATGCTTCTTCTTCTTCTTCTTCTTCTTCTTCTTCTTCTTCTTCTTCTACTTCTTCTTCTTCTTCTTCTTCTTCTTCTTCTTCTTCTTCTTCTTCTATTTCTTCTGCTTCTTCTTTTACTGCTTCTTCTGATTCTACTGCTTTCTCTTTCTGCTTCTCATACTGCTTCTGCTACTCATTCTGCTTCTCCTATGGCTTATGCGGCTCTTCCTTCTCCTTCTACATACTTCAACTTCTCCTTCTGCATCTGCATCTTCTGCTTAATCCTAGCTTCTCCTTTATGAAACCTTCTACAGCTTCTGGCTTCCTCCTTTCTGTTGCTTCTTCTGCTTCTGGTTCCACCATTC
>NW_012300563.1:0-2153 GCF_000151885.1 Dipodomys ordii | reverse complement strand
TGGATGACAAGTTTACACGTCCACCAAGAATGTAGTAGGCTCCTCTTCTGGCCACATCCCTTCCAGCATCTGTTGTTGTAAAAATATGAAACGATTCACTAATTTGTGTGTCATCCTTGTGCAGGTACCATGCTAATCTTCTCTGTATGTTCCAATTTGAGTGTATGTGCAGCCAAATTGAGCACAGGAGATTTATATATATAAGAGTAATTGATTTTCTTAAACTAGACAATTCAACAAAAAGTAAGTTCAAAAGAATTGTGAAATTTTAGAACCATGTATTTCTTACATAAGCACACATTTAAGAATAAAGTCAAGATTGACATGCCAAAAACAAAATAATTCCAGATATTTGTTGTTCATGAGATGTGTAGGAGGAGGAATTCAATTATTCTACACAAGGCACCTGTCATAATAATCATTGCAGCAAATGTTAAGGTTTGTTAAAATTTTAATGTTTTAAATATGTTTAATTTTGGAATTTGCTTATATATGACAAAATTAAGACTGTTTGGCAGGTCATAAAATTTTTTTGATAAAATATATATTTCTGATAGCATGTACTAGTAAGTATGTACATTTCAGAGTTTATAGAAACTTTACTAATGAGAAGTTGCAAAGACTGTGTAAAGAAGCAGATTGAAGAGTTAAGATTTTCAGTACACTGTTTCTGTTAAATCTTTAGGGCTCCCTTACATTATATGTTAGTGATGAACAAATAATGAAATAAGCCACATACAAATGATGAGATGAACTATAAATAGTAATATTAGTGGGTAACTTTAAAGGCTACTCATAGCTTCATCCAGTTTTAAATGTACAGGAATATGAGAAAATAGTAAAATCTACTATGTACACTTCAAATCCTGAAACCCTGATAATTGTTTGGTTATTTATTTTAGTAATCATTAATATTTAATTATTGTTTTCTTTATTTATAGAATTTTTCCTTGTTGTAATATAATACAACTTTTTGTGAGTCATGATTAAGAGGTACTTTGAGAATATTATTGGGATGGCCACACACTTTTTCATAGGTTCTTGTGAATTTACAAAGAGCAAAACTAAAAACAAAATATTGATTAAAAATTTTATCAAGTAGAGTCTGAATGAGGAGTGTTGATAAATGTCCACACCTAAATTTTTTTTTTTTTTGGGTCCGGTCGTGGGGCCTGAACTCTGGGCCTGGGCGCTGTCCTCAGCTCTTCAGCTCAAGGCTAGTGCTCTACCACTTGAGCCACAGTGCCACTTCTGGCTTTTTTCTTTTTGCTTATGTGGTGCTGAGGAATCGAACCCAGGGCCTCAGGCATGCAAGGCAAGCGCTCTACCACTGAGCCACCTTCCCAGCCCCTAGATACTGTTATATTAACATCAAGGTCTCTTCCTCTGTGTGTGTGTGTGTGTGTGTGTGTGTGTGTGTGTGTGTGTGTATGTCAATACATATGTCACCTACAAAATTTTGAAACAAATAATCATCGTTGGCTTAAAGGTGATATAATATCTAGCTTGTCTATCTCTTCTTCTTCTAATGTAGCTAGTTTCCACAATGTTTGTGCTGCAGTTGGAAGGAGAGAGAACAGGGAATCTATACATCCAGCAGGAAATTTCCTTGACATTCTTGTTCACTGTGTGGCTGTGTTCCCAAGAGCCACAGAACAGCATGGGTTTCAGATCAGACTGAGAAAATCAGATTACGCAGATTATTAAATCAATGTAAATGTGCAATGCGCGGTCAAAGGAAGAAAACTGGACTGATGCATGCAGGCAGAGGTAACAGCAGCGGGCTGAGGTGGGACAGTGTTGAATAACCAGTTAGCTGGGATGCCCACCTTTCTATAAGCTTGTGTATTATTGAAGCATTCATTCAGTGACATTAGTAGTAGATGTTTTACAAACAGAAAGCGTACATTATGCTTCTGAATATATTACTGCATCTACAGGTACAAAAGCCAATTTACTATTTTTAAGCTTATTGACAGTATCTGTGTTATTAAGTTGGTGTTTGTTTTAAACAAGCCTTCAATAATATTTTTGATGGATATTTAATACAAAAACAAACCTGCCCCTGAGATTTGGCCCCTCTTAGCTAGGAATGCTATTTAATTTTTTTTTTATTTCAGTAAAAGACATTTCAGCAAGAACATTTCAGCATA
>NW_012300562.1:0-3506 GCF_000151885.1 Dipodomys ordii | reverse complement strand
GAGCAGAAGGAGAATCAGAAGCAGAACGAGAAGCAGAAGGAGCTGTTTTAAGGAGAAGCAGAAGGAGAAGCAAAAGAAGGAGAAGCAGAAGCAGAAGAAGCAGCAGAAGGATAAGCAGAAGTAGAAGAAGATGCAGAAGGAGAAGCAGGAGAAGCAGAAGAAGCAAAAGCAGAAGGAGAAGGAGAAGTAGGAGAAGGAGAAGGAGAAGGAAGGGCAGCAGAAGCAATAGGAGAAGCAGAAGGAGAAGCAGAAGCAGAATGAGAAGCAGAAACAGAAGCAGTAGAAACAGAAGAAGCAGAAGAAGCAGAAGCAGAAGAATAAGATTAAGAAGAAGAAGAAGAAGAAGAAGAAGAAGAAGAAGAAGAAGAAGAAGAAGAAGAAGAAGAAGAAGAAGAAGAAGATGAAGAAGAAGAAGAAGAAGAAGAAGAAGCAGTAGAAGCATAAGAAGCAGAAGCAGGAGAAGCAGGAGAATCAGAAGCAGAAGAAAAGAATTAAGCATAAGAAGCAGAATCAGAGGGAGAAGCAGAAGAAGGAGAAGCAGAAGCAGAAGAAGCAGAAGCAGAAGCAGAAGAAGATGCAGAAGGAGAAGCAGGAGAAGCAGAAGAAGGAGAAGGAGAAGGCGAAAGAGAAGGATTAGGAGTAGGAGAAGCAAAAGGATAAGCAGAAGCAGAAAGAGACGCAGAAGGAGAAGCAGCACGAGAAGTAGGAGAAGCAGGAGAAGCAGAAGCAGGAGAAGCAGAAGAAACAGAAGACGCAGAAGCAGAATGAGAAGCAGAAGGAGAAATTGAAGCAGAAGGAGAAGCAGAAGCAGAAGAAGGAGAAGGAGAAGCAGAAAAAGAAGCAGAAAGAGAAGCACAATGAGAAGCAGGAGAAGCAGAAGCAGGAGAATCAGAAACAGAAGAAACATAGGAAGGAGAAGAAGCAGAAGCAGAAGGAGAAGCAGAAACAGAAGGAAAAGCAGAAAGAGAAGCAGGAGAAGCAGAAGAAGCAGCAGCAGGAGAAGCAGAAGCAGAAGAAGCCGAAGAAGCAGAAGCAGAACCTGAAGCAGAAAGAGAAGCAGGAAGAGCAGAAGAAGCAGAATCTCGAGAAGCAGAAGGAGAAGCAGAAGCAGAAAGAGAAGCAAAAGAAGAAGGGGAAGCAGAAGGGGAAGCAGAAGAAACAGAAGAAGCAGAGGCAGTAGCATGAGAAGCAGAAGATGCAGAAGCAGAAGGAGAAGCAGAAGGAAAAACAGAAGACGAGAAGGAGAAGGAGTAGGAGAAACAGAAGGAGAAGCAGAAAGAGAAGCAGAAGAAGGAGCAGGAGAAGGAAAAGCAGCAGGAGAAGCAGAAAGAGCAGCAGAAGGAGAAGCAGAAGCAGAAGCAGAAGTAGAAGCAGAAAAAGGAGAAGCAGAAGGAGAAGCATAAAGAGAAACAGAAGGAGAAGCAGGAGAAGCAGAAGCAGGAGAAGCAGAATCAAAATAAATACAAGAAAGATCAGCAGAATGAGAAGCAGGAGATGCAGAAACTTGAGAAGCAGAAGCAGAAGAAACACAAGAAGGACAAGAAGCAGAAGCAGAAGGAGAAGCAGAAACAGAAGGAGAAGCAGGAAGAGAAGGAGGGAAAGCAGAAGAAGCAGAAGCAGGAGAAGCAGAAGCATAAGAATGTGAAGAAGCAGAAGGAGAACCTGAAGCAGAAGGAGAAGCAGGAGAAGCAGAAGAAGCAGAATCTGGAGAAGCAGAAGGAGAAGCAAAAGGAGAAGCAGAAGCAGAAAGAGAATCAAAAGCAGAAGGAGAAGCAGAAGAAACAGAAGAAATAGAAGCAGTAGCAGTTGTAGCAGAAGCAGAACGAGAAGCAGAAGGAAAAGCAGAAGAACAAGAAGGAGAAGGGAAACAGAAGGACAAGCAGTAGGAGAATAAGAAGGAGAAGCAGAAGAAGGAGAAGCAGAAGCAGAAGAAGATGCAGAAGGAGAAGCAGAAGAAGCAGAAGCAGAAGGAGAAGCAGGAAAAGCAGAAAAAGCAGAAGCAAAAGGAGAAGCAAAAGAAGGAGAAGGAGAAGCAGAAGCATAAGGACAAGCACAAGCAGAAGGAGGTGCAGAAGGAGAAGCAGGAGAAGCAGAAGAAGCAGAAGCTGAAGGAGAAGCAGAAGTAGGAGAAGGTGAAGGAGGAGAAGCAGAAGGAGAAGCAGAAGCAGAATGAGAAGCAGAAAGAGAAGCAGGAGAACGACAAGAAGCAGAAGCAGGAGAAGCCGAAAGGGAAGAAGCAGAAGAAGCAGAAACATTAGCAGAAGGAGAAGCAGAAGCAGAAGGAGAAGCAGCAGAAGAAGTAGAACCAGAAATTCAGGCAGGAGAAACAGAAGAAGCAGAAGCAGAAGCAGAAGGAGAAGCAAAAATAGAAGCACAAGCAGTAGTAAAAGAAGCAGCAGAAGGAGAAGCAGCAGAAGAAGCAGAAAAACAAGCAGGAGAAGCAGAAGCAGAAGGAGAAGTAGAAGCAGAAGAAGCAGAACCAGAAGAAGAAGCAGTAGAAGCATAAGAAGCAGAAGCAGGAGAAGCAGAAGCAGAAGATAAAGAAGAAGCATAAGAAGCAGAAATAGAAGCAGAGGGAGAAATAGAAGAAGGAGAAGGAGCAGCGAAGGTGAAGCGAAGGAGATGCGAAGCGAAAGAGAAGCGAAACAGAAGGAGAAGTTGGAGAATCAGAAGAAGCATTAGCAGAAAGAGAAGCAGAAGAGGGAGAAGGAGAAGCAGAAGCAGAAGGACAATCAGGAGAAGCAGAAGAAGCAGAAGCGGGAGAAGCAGAAGAAGAAGAAGAAGAAGAAGAAGAAGAAGAAGAAACAGAAGAAGGAGAAGGAGCTTGAAGGAGAAGCAAAAGCAGAAGGAGAAGCAGAAATAGAAACAGAAGCAGAAGAAGCAGAAGCAGAAGAAACAGAAGAAGCTGAAGAAGCAGAAGGAGAACCTGAAACAGAAGGAGAAGCAGAAGCATCAGAAGCTGGAAAAGCAGAAGCAGAAGATACAGAACAAGCAGAAGAAGCAGAAGCAGAACGAGAAGCAGAAGAATAAGAAGGAGAAAGAGAAGGATTAGGAGTAGGAGGAGCAGAAGCAGAATTAGAAGCAGAAAGAGAAGCAGAAGGAGAAGCAGAAGGAGAAACAGAAGAAGCAGAAGTAGGAGAAGCAGAAGCAGAATGAGAAGCACAAGAAGGAGAAATTGAAGGAGAAGGAGAATGAGACGGAGAAGCAGAAGGAGAAGTAGGAGAAGCAGAAGAAGGAGAAGCAGGAGAAGCAGAAGCAGAAGAAACAGAAGAAGGAGAAGAGCAGAAGTAGAAGGAGAAAAAGAAGCAGAAGGAGAAGAAGAAGAAGCAGAAGCTGAAGCCGAAGAAACTGAAAACGCAGAAAAAGAAGAAGCAGAAGAAGAAGAAGCAGGAAAAGCAGAAGAAGAAGAAGCAGGAAAAGCAGAAGAAGAAGAACGGAGAACGAGAAAGAGAATGATAAGGAGAACGAGAAACAGACGGAGAAGCAGAAGCAGAAAAAGAAGGAGA
>NW_012300561.1:0-3507 GCF_000151885.1 Dipodomys ordii | reverse complement strand
TCATCGCTGTGTCCGCTGTGTACCCTTCTGTGTCCCCCGCTGTGTCCCGCTGTGTACCCCGCTGTGTCCAGCTGGGTCTTCGCTTTGTCCCTCGCTGTCTCCTGCTTTGTCCCACGGTGTGTCCCGCTGTGACCCGCTGTGTCCTCGCTGTGTCCCCCGCTGTGTCCCGCTGTGTCCCCCGCTGTGACCCGCTGTGTCCTGCTGTGTCCCCCACTGTGTCCCTGCTGTCTCCCCGGTGTGTCACACTGTTTCCCGCTGTGTACTGCTGTGTCTCCCGCTGAGTTCCTCTGTGTCCCGCTGTGTCCCAATGTATCCTCGCTGTGTCACGCTCTTTCCTGCTCTGTCCCCGCTGTGTCCTGCTTTGTCCCGCTGTGTCCCCACTGTGTGCCCGCTGTGTCCCTCTGTGTACCCCGCTGTGTCCGCTGTGTCCCCTCTCTGTCCTCTGCTGTCCCCCGCTGTGTCCCCCGCTGTGTCCCCCGCTGTGACCCGCTGTGTCCCGCTGTGTCCCCCGCTGTGTTCCCACTGTGTGCCCAATGTGTCCCAATGTGTACCCCGCTGTGTCCAGCTGTGTTCCCGCTGTGTCCACTGCTGTGTCCTGCTGTGTACCCCGCTGTGTCCCGCTATGTTCCTGCAGTGTCCCCGCTGTGTCCCGCTGTGTCCCGCTCTGTCCCTGCTGTGTCCCGCTGTGTCCCCCTGTGTCCCCCGCTGTGTCCCGCTATATTCCCGCAGTGTCCCCGCTGTGTCCCGCTGTGTCCCACTGTGTCCCGTGGTGTCCCAGTTTGTCCTTCGCTGTGTCCCCAGGTGAGTCCCCCTGTGTCCCGCTGTGTCCCCCACTGGGTCCCGCTGTGTCCCCACAGGGTCACCGCTGTTTCCCGCTGTGACCCGCTGTGTTCCGTGGTGTCCCGCTTTGTCCCCCGCTGTGTCCCCGGCTGAGTCCCCGCTGTGTCCCCCGCTTTGTACCGCTGTGTCCGTGCAGTGTCCCACCTGTGTCCCAATGTGTCACACTGTCCCGAGGTGTCCTGCTTTGTCCCCCGCTGTGTCCCCCACTGAGTCCCCTCTGTGTCGCAACTGTGTCCAGCTGTGTCCTCGCTGTGTCCCCCGCTGTCTCCCGCTGTGTCCCCCGCTGTATCCCGCACCCCACTGTACCGCTGTGTCCTCGCTGTGTCCCCCACTGTGTCCAGCTGTGTCCTACGTGTAACCCAAGCTGTGTCCCGCTGTGTCCCTCTGTGTACCCCGCTGTGTCCCGCTATGTTCCCGCAGTGTCCTCGCTGTGTCCCGCTGTGTCCCGCTTGTCCTCGCTGTGTCCCCCGCTGTGTCCCTTTGTGTCCCCAGCTGTGTACCCCGCTGTGTCCTGCTGTGTCCCCACTGTATCGACGCTGTGTCCTGCTGTGTCCACTGTGTCCCCTCTCTGTCCTCTGCTGTCCCCCGCTGTGTCCCCCGCTGTGTCCCCGCTGTGTCCCTGCTGTGTCCCTGCTGTGTCGCCGCTGTGTCCCGCTGTGTCCTGCTATGTCCTCGCTGTGTCCCACGCTGTGTTCCACTGTGTCCCCCGCTGTGTCCCGCTGTGTCCCGCTGTGTCCCCACTGTGTCCCGCTGTGTCCCCCGCTGTGTCCTGCTGTGTCCCACTGTGTCCCTGCTGTGACCCTCTCTGTCCCGCTGTATTGACGCTGTGTCCCGGTGTGTCCCGCTGTGTCCGCGCTGTCTTTCCGGCTGTGTCCCGCTGTGTACCCCTCTGTGTCCCCCGCTGTGTCCCTCTGTGTCCCCTCTCTGTCCCCTATTGGCCCCCGCTGTGGCTGTGTCCCCCGCTGTGTCTCGCTGTGTCGCCCGCTTTGTCTCGCTGTGCCCCTGCAGTGTCCCCGCTGTGTCCCATTGTGTCACACTGTGTCCCGTGTTGTCCCGCTTTGTCCTCCGCTGTGACCTCGCAGTGTTTCCCGCTGTGTCCCGCTGTGTCCTCGCTGTGTTCCCTGCTGTGTCCCGCTGTGTCCACCGTTGTGTCCACCGCTGTGTCCTCACTGTGTCCCCCGCTGTGTCCCGCTGTGTCCTCGCTGGGTCCCCCGCTGTGTCCCGCTGTGTCCCCCGCTGTGTCCCGCTGTGTCCGACTGTGTCCCGCTCTGTCCCCGCTGTGTCCCGCTGTGTCCCTCTGTGTCCCCGCTGTGTGTCCGCTGTGTCCCGCTGTGTACCCCGCTGTGTCCAGCTGGGTCCTTTTGTGTCACGCTGTTTCCCCGCTATGTCCCTGCTGTGTCCCTCTGTGTACCCCGCTGTGTCCAGCTTTGTCCCCGCTGTGTCTCGCTGTGTCCCATGCTCTGTCCCACACTGTGTCCCGCAGTGTCCCCCGCTGTGTCCCGCTGTGTACCCCGCTGTGTCCCACTGTGTCCCCCGCTGAGTCCCCGCTTTGTCACCGCTGTGTCCCGCTGTTTCCTCGCTGTGTCCCCGGCTGTCTCCCTCTCTGTCCCCCGCTGTGTCTCACGCTTTGTCCCCGCTGTGTCCCACTGTGTCCCGCTGTGTCCGGCTGTGCCCCCACTGTGTCCCGTTGTGTCCACAGTGTATACCACACTGTGTAATGCTGTGTGCCCTCTGTATCGACGCTGTGTCCCGCTGTATCCTGGCTGTGTCCCCCGCTGTCTCCAGCTCTGTCCCCCGCTGTGTCTCACGCTTTTGTACCCCCTGTGTCCCACTGTGTCCTGCTGTGTCCCGCTGTGCCCCCACTGTGTCCCGTTGTGTCCACAGCTGTGTACCACGCTGTGTGCCCGCTGTATCGACGCTGTGTCCCGCTGTGTCCTGCTGTGTCCTCCCTGGGTCTCCCGCTGGGTCCCGCTGTGTCCCCCGCTGTGTCCTGCTATTTCCCGCTGTGTCCTCGCTGTGTCCCCCGCTGTGTCCCGTTGTGTTCCTAGCTGTGTACCCCGTTGTGTCCTGTTGTATCGACTCTGTGTCCCACTGGGTCCCGCTGTTTCCTTCCTGTGTTCCCCGCTGTGTCTCGCTGTGTCCCCGCTGTATCGACGCTGTGTCCCCGCTGTGTGCCCGCTGTGTCCCGCTGTGTACCCCGCTGTGTGCAGCTGTGTCACCGCTGTGTCTCGCTGTGGCCACTCTCTCTCTCCGCTGTCCCCCGCTGTGTCCCCCGCTGTGGCCCGCTGTGGCCCACTTTGTCCCCCGCTTTGTCCTGCTGTGTCCCGCAGTGTCCCCGCTGTGTCCCGCTGTGTAACACTGTGTCCCGTGTTGTCCCACATTGTCCCACGCTGTGTCCCCCGCTGAGTCCCCTCTGTGTCGCCGCTGTGTCCCCCTGTGTCCTCGCTGTGTCCCCCGCTGTCTCCGGCTTTGTCTCCCGCTGTGTTCCGCTGTGTCCCGCTGTGTCCCCGCTGTGTCCCCAGCTGTGTCCCGCTGTGTCCTGCTGTGTCCTCCCTGTGTCCCCAGCTGTGTACCCCACTGTGTCCCACTGTGTCCCGGCTGTATCGATGCTAGGTCCCGCTGCGTCCAAGCTGTGTCATCCCTGTGTCCCCCGCTGTGTCCCGCTGT
>NW_012300560.1:0-3507 GCF_000151885.1 Dipodomys ordii | reverse complement strand
TCCCGCTGTGTCCCCGTTGTCCCCAGGTGTGTCCCGATGTCCCCTGCTGTGTCTCCTGCTGTGTCCCGCTGTGTCCCGCTGTGTCCCTTCTGTCCCCCGTTGTGTCCCGCTGTGTCCCTCTGTGTTCTCTGCTGTGTCCCTCTGGGTCCCATGCTGTGGCCCAGCTGTATCCCGATGAGTCCCCACTGTGTCCCCGCTGTGTCCCATGCTGTGTCCCACTGTGTCCCCGCTGTGTCCCCGCTGTGTCCACCGCTGTGTCCCGCTGTGTCCCCGCTGTGTCCCCCTCTGTGTCCCGCTGTGTCCCCGCTGTGTCCCCCGCTGTGTCCTGGCTGTTTCCCGCTATGTCCAAACTGTGTCCCCTCTTTGTCCCCCGTTGTGTCCCAGCTGTGTTCCCCGCGGTGCTCCGCTGTGTCCCCGCTGTGTCCCCCACTGTGTCCGGCTGTGTCCCCTGCTATGTCCCGCTGTGTATTGCTCTGTCTGCCGCTGTGTCACGCTGTGTCCCCGCTATGTCCCCCGCTGTGTCCCGCTGTGTCCCCCGATGTGGCCCGCTGAGTCCCGCTGTGTCCCCCTCTGTGTCCCCGCTCTGTCCCGCTGTGTCCCCCGCTGTGTCCCCCGCTGTGTCCCCGCTGTGTCCCCGCTGTGTTCCCGCTGTGTCCCGCTGTGTCCTTGCTTGTCCTCTGCTCTGTCCCGCTGTGTCCCCTGCTCTTTCCACTGTTGTGTCCCGCTGTGTCCCCGTTGTCCTCCGGTGTGTCCCTGCTTTGTCCCCGCTGTGTCCCCCGCTGTGTCCCGCTGTGTCCCGCTGTGTTCCCGCTGTGTCCCGCTGTGTCCCCCGCTGTATGCCGCTGTGTCCCGCTTTGTCCCTGCTGTGACCCTCTCTGTCCCCGCTGTATTGACGCTGTGTCCCGGTGTGTCCCGCTGTGTCCGCGCTGTGTTTC
Organism: Dipodomys ordii; assembly: GCF_000151885.1. Classification (NCBI taxonomy): domain Eukaryota; kingdom Metazoa; phylum Chordata; class Mammalia; order Rodentia; family Heteromyidae; genus Dipodomys; species Dipodomys ordii. Next base: position 2,572 of record NW_012300560.1, on the reverse strand, counting down.
CGGCTGTGTCCCGCTGTGTACCCCTCTGTGTCCCCTCCTGTGTCCCGCTGTGTCCCCTCTCTGTCCCCTGCTGTCCCCCGCTGTGTCCACCGCTGTGTCTCACTGTGTCGCCCGCTTTGTCCCGCTGTGCCCCTGCAGTGTCCCCGCTGTGTCCCACTCTGTCACACTGTGTCCCGTGTTGTCCCATTTTGTCCCCCGCTGTGACCTCGCAGTGTTTCCCGCTGTGTCCCGCAGTGTCCTCGCTGTGTTCCCCGCTGTGTCCCGCTGTGTCCCCCGTTGTGTCCACCACTGTGTCCCACTGTGTCCTCGCTGTGTCCCCCGCTGTGTCCCGCTGTGTCCCCCGCTGTGTCCCGCTGTGTCCGACTCTGTCCCCGCTGTGTCCCGCTGTGTCCCCGCTGTGTGCCCGCTGTGTCCCGCTGTGTACCTTGCTGTGTCCAGCTGTGTCCTTTTGTGTCCCGCTGTTTCCCCGCTGTGTCCCTGCTGTGTCCCTCTGTGTACCCCGCTGTTTCCTGATTTGTCCCCGCTGTGTCTCGCTGTGTCCCACGCTATGTCCCACACTGAGTCCTGACGTGTCCCCCGCTGTGTCCTGCAGTGTCCCCCGCTGTGTCCCACTGTGTCCCCCGCTGAGTCCCCGCTGTGTCACCGCTGTGTCCCGCTGTTTCCTCGCTGTGTCCCCTGCTGTTTCCCTCTCTGTCCCTCGCTGTGTCTCACGCTTTGTCCCCGCTGTGTCCCACTGTGTCCGGCTGTGCCCCCACTGTGTCCCGTTGTGTCCACAGTGTGTACCACGCTGTGCAACGCTGCCTCCCCGCTGTATCGACGCTGGGTCCCGTTGTGTCCCGCTGTGTCCTCGCTGTGTTCCCCACTGTGTCCCGCTGTGTCCCCCGCTGTGTCCTCGCTGTGTCCCCTGTTGTGTCCCGCTGTGTCCTCACTGGGTAGCCCACTGTGTCCCGCTGTGTCCCCCGCTTTCCCCCGCTGTGTCCCGCTGTGTCCAGCTGTGTCCCCCGCTTTATCTTGCTGTGTCCCGCAGTGTCCCCGCTGTGTCCGTCTGTGTAACACTGTGTCCCGTGGTGTCCCACTTTGTCCCACGTTGTGTCCCCAGCTGCGTCCCCTCTGTGTCGCCGCTGTGTCCCCTCTCTGTCCTCTGCTGTCCCCCGCTGTGTCCCCCGTTTTGTCCCCCACTGTGACCCGCTGTGTCCCGCTGTGTCCCCCGCTGTGTCCCCAATGTGTGCCCCCTGTGTCCCACTGTGTACCCCGCTGTAACCAGCTGTGTTCCCGCTGTGTCCCGCTGTGACCCGCTGTGTTCCCAGCTGTGTCTCGCTGTGTCCCTACTGTGACCCTCTCTGTCCCCGCTGTATTGACGCTGTGTCCCGCAGTGTCCGCGCTGTGTTTCCGGCTGTGTCCCGCTGTGTACCCCTCTGTGTCCCCCGCTGTGTCCCTCTGTGTCCCCTCTCTGTCCCCTGCTGGTCCCCGCTGTGTCCCCCGCTGTGTCTCGCTGTGTCGCCCGCTTTGTCTCGCTGTGCCCCTGCAGTGTCCCCGCTGTGTCCCACTGTGTCACACTGTGTCCCGTGTTGTCCCGCTTTGTCCCCCGCTGTGACCTCGCAGTGTTTCCCGCTGTGTCCTCGCTGTGTTCCCCGCTGTGTCCCGCTGTGTCCACCGTTGTGTCCACCGCTGTGTCCTCGCTGTGTCCCCGGCTGTGTCCCGCTGTGTCCTCGCTGGGTCCCCCACTGTGTCCCGCTGTGTCCCCCGCTGTGTCCCGCTGTGTCCGACTGTGTCCCGCTCTGTCCCCGCTGTGTCCCGCTGTGTCCCTCTGTGTCCCCGCTGTGTGTCCGCTGTGTCCCGCTGTGTACCCCGCTGTGTCCCGCTGTGTCCTTTTGTGTCACGCTGTTTCCCCGCTGTGTCCCTGCTGTGTCCCTCTGTGTACCCCGCTGTGTCCAGCTTTGTCCCCGCTGTGTCTCGCTGAGTCCCACGCTCTGTCCCACACTGTGTCCCGCAGTGTCCCGCGCTGTGTCCCGCTGTGTCCCCCGCTGTGTCCCATTGTGTCCCCCGCTGAGTCCCCGCTGTGTCACCGCTGTGTCCCGCTGTTTCCTTGCTGTGTCCCCTGCTGTCTCCCTCTCTGTCCCCCGCTGTGTCTCACGCTTTGTCCCCGCTGTGTCCCACTGTGTCCCGCTGTGTCCGGCTGTGCCCCCACTGTGTCCCGTTGTGTCCACAGTGTGTACCACGCTGTGTAACGCTGTGTGCCCGCTGTATCGATGCTGTGTCCCGCTATATCCTGGGCTGTGTCCCCCGCTGTCTCCAGCTCTGTCCCCCGCTGTGTCTCACGCTTTGTACCCGCTGTGTCCCACTGTGTCCCGCTGTGTTCCGCTGTGCCCCCACTGTGTCCCGTTGTGTCCACAGCTGTGTACCACACTGTGTAACTATGAGTGACCGCTGTATCCACGCTGTGTCCCGCAGTGTCCTGCTGACTCTCCCGCTGCTACCGCTGTGTCCCCGAGATGTGACGAGCTATATTCTTACTGTGACATCACTATGTCTCCCGCTGTATCACCATATGATCCCATATGATGACCCCCAT